>NC_133496.1:14434646-14729686 GCF_025370935.1 Choristoneura fumiferana | reverse complement strand
CCTTCAAATAGCGAACTACTGTTAAAAAATAAAGTTGTGTTAAATACTTGTGATGTATAGATATGATATAATAATATTTTAAATCTGTTTTAAAAAAATATACCTCGTTGAGTTTCTTGCCGAATTCTTCTCAACTCAACAGAGGTTTGTCCGAACCGGTGGTAGTTTTTTTTTGAATAATAAAATAAATACTAAATTGAATACAGATATTTCGACTTTGAATTGTTTAACCACATCGGACCCGTGGCGCAGAGGTCACGATTTGCCGGTCAGATACTGTAATCTCAAGAGGCGGTCGTCAGCTGATTCCAGCACCAAGATGACAACGCCGCTTGTGAACCGGCGGTATCGCTGCACGTACTCTGATAAGAGATAACGGGAAAAAGACATGGCTCTACAGCGCCTGCCACAATGACAGTCACTTTTGTTAACTTTAACTAGCTGAGCACGTTGTTATTTAAAAATTTACACTAGATTTAACGAATCGACTAGCACATAGCTCTAGGTTCTGACCATGGGTGATAAAGCCTGCTTCCGGGCATTGAAGGCTTTCAGGAGCCTGTGGCAATATAATGTTCAGAGAAGATTATGAATTGTACTTAATTAAAATAAAAGGTGGAGCTTTAGAAAAAAAAAACTCAAAGTAGTAGTGGTAATCTAACTTTGAGAACCAATGAATCAGTGTGCTTACTGGTTTTCGCTGTGCTTGGCACTTTGTACATCTTTTTCTACTGAGTCAAACACACGGCAGGCGAATACGGAAAATATGCACAAGGAATTAGCTTGCAATTATCATTAACTCTTCTTCTTATTCCCGCGTAAAGCAGTCTTTCTACGAGGGCTGTTTGAGAAGTCCTTTTAAAAAACTATTTATGATACCTTTTAAAAAAATGACATTAATAGTAGACGGCATAGTCTTTCACAAGAATACTGTAAAAAATCAGCTAAAAAAAACTAGAAATTGTCATTTTACAGTTGCTTGACTGTGATCACTTCCTAATTTTTCACAACCATGAAAAAAATCTGAATTTCGTACCGTCATAAAAAAAAATCTGACTTTTTAAAAGGACTTCTCAAACAGCCCTCGTACCTAGCCAGAAAGTCTAAAAACGAACCGAAGATATATTACCGCGAATCGAGGGGAGATAACTGACTGACTCTTCTTTCTGCGTAGTGTTGTGTGACCACCCTTGTTTATTAAAACGCGTGATTATCATACATGTCAGTTATCTGAGCGGACGTAGTCATCAAATACAAGTTTGTAATAGGGACGGAAGGGCTGCTGTCTCTAGTATTCAGCCAGTTGTCAGGGGTGTTCCCCAGGGTTCGATACTTGGTCCGATTCATTTATACTCTACAGCGCAGACATAACAGAGAGTATTAGGGACTGTAGGTGCCATCTCTATGCCGACGACTTACAAATCTATGTGACCTGTAAACCAAATAGTGCTCATACAGCTGTTGAAAAACTTAACCAGGATCTCAGTCGAGTAGCGTGCTGGTCGGAAAAAAATAGTCTATTCCTGAACACGCTAAAGTCCAAATTTTTAGTGCTGGGTACAAAGCAACTAATTTCTGCGATTGTAGCGCAAAATCCGCGAGTATGTATAGTAGGTGACTACCTGAGCTGTGTCGCTGAGGCCAGAAACCTGGGAGTCTTCATTGACGGGCTCAATCAAACTCAGTTATGCTGATACAGTATTTCATGATTGTCTATTGTCTCGCACTAAAAAAACAATCCAACGCCTGCAAAACGCCTTTGCTATATTTTGTTTTGATATTTTATATCGCTCTTACGTGACTCCTTTCCTTAACAGCTTAGGGGCAAACTTCTTAAAATGGAGGCTCGTCGAACGCTGCATCTTGCTACTCTAATATTCGGAATAATTAAAACTGAACAACCCTCATATCTTTTTGATAAACTTAATTTTTCGAACCGAGCCGTGCGGCGATAATTTATAAACAAACTATTTTTTGTGATTACTTTGAAAAATCAATTTCACCTACTTTCTAAATTCTAACCATCATCAATTCTGCGATAAGCAATGAAGGCCACAGTTGGTTGTCGGTTCACCTTTTGTGTGCGCGTACTTTGTACTGTTTTCCCAGTAGTTATTCAAATATAGGTCACATTGGTGTCATGTAGGGTTGGGGCGTAGGTATACCTGAGCACGCCTTCCCGCCGGACCATGTGCCGGAAGGTCTCTGTGATGGAGCTGTTGTTGGCCGTCCGCAGAGACTGCATCCGCGTCTGAAACACCACAAACACATATGAAATTAAATATCAAAGTTCATAGAAATTGGCGGGAGTGGTGCCAAAATGCGCCGTACGCAACGCAATTAGATGTGCCAAAATACCTGGTAAAGCTTTTGTCTGGAAAAATATCATTAGCAAAGACGTGTGCCACCGCCTATGGCCTCGCAGCCTGATGGTCCTCGCACCTCTAAAGTTTCTGATTTACCTACCACGGCCTACGTTGCCAACTTAGTACCGGCTGTTTGTTCACACACGCGAAACTCAACGATCTAGTCCGTTGGGCTCTCGGCTCGACCCTAGAGCCTACAGGTCTTTCTGCTGCGTAGCTGCGGACGGGAAGAGGCCCGACGGATGTACATTGGTGCCGTGGCATCTGGGGCAGCCGTACGTAACGCTATGCGCGGAAGCCAGGGAGGGACTGCTGCAGACGATATGCTCAAACCGTCAAATGCCGCAAATATACTTTTTTTAAGGACAATTGTTTTTTAAAGCGCTTGCGGTCATTGCCTTTGAGCTGGAAACACACTGAAGGCGGAGTTGCAATATTCGAGCTAACATGAAAGAGGGCACACAGAATACCGCGCCACGTTTATTTCCCGCGCGGTATTCTGTGTGGCCTCTTTCTTGTTAGCTCGAATATTACAACCGGTACCGCCTCCGCGCTGCGCCGCACCGCTCCGCCTCCGCCGTCAGTGTGTTTCTTGCTTTGTACCTTGGTCGTCCGACACAAAAAAGTTTATAAAAGAAGTGTCGGACAAACTAATCGACGTCTCTGGCGACTTAACTAAGGCTAAAAAGGCTTTTTCTTAATACTTAACAATTACCTACTTGTAATAATGGTAATTGGGTGTTCCGCCCGAATGTAGAAGCTTGTGGAACGCAAATGAACGCGGAACAGCAGGGCTACTACAAGAAACGAAAATCGAAGTTCGTATCCTACCGTCCCTGTCACTCTCGTATATTTGATACTTAATATTAAGCGTCAGCAAGGTACGAAGTTCGAATTTTGCACTTCGTTGTATAGATCCTGCAGGGCTACTACGAAATTGAAAATCGAAGTTCGTGTCGTTCGGTCGCTCTGACACTTATACTATTTAATACGAGAGTGAGAGGGACGGTACAATAGGAACTTCGATTTTCGAACTTCGGAGTAGGCCCTCTGAATCGATGACAAATTGAGACGCAATAAGTGTGATGCGCAAAAATAATATTTGTAAACAATAACACTAACCCTTTTCCAGGCCCCGCGAATTTAGATAATGCTACCACAAAGTGAATCATACTTTCATATTGTTTACCTGCGAGGGATTAATAAAAAAAAAACCGGCCAAGAGCGTGTCGGACACGCCCGAAATAGGGTTCCGTAGCCATACGAAAAAATTAAGTAATATTTTTCGAAGGATTTCGTATTTTATACGGAATCTTCCATAGTTTAGGTATATTTTATACCTTAGGCTGCTATTTACTCTTAAACTACTAATAATTCTCAAGCAAACTTAACCGTTATAGTTTTCCTTGAAAGTTCAGTATATCAATACTTACTACCATCCTGAATTTTTTCAAATTTTTCCACCTACCATTACCACCACTACGCTCGATTTTAATGAAAATTTGCACTTTAAAGTTGAATATTTCGCAAACAAATCACTGAATCGAAAAATCGTCTGAGGAAACCCCTAATGGTTTCAAAAGACCTATCCAACGATACCCCTCACTATAGGGTTGGATGAGAAAAACAAAATCACCCCCACTTTACGACATGTCAGATATTTTTGCACTCTCCGCTATGGCAGATATTAATGCTGGTGACTGTACCCCAAAAAAATGTATTTTTTATTTTTTATTGTACCATTTTGTCGGCATAGTTTACATATATATCCGTGCAAAATTACAGCTTTCTAGCATTGATAGTCCCTGAGCAAAGCCGCGGACGGACGGACAGACAGACAGACAGACATGGCGAAACTATAAGGGTTCCGTTTTTGCCATTTTGGCTCCGGAACCCTAAAAACCGGCCAAGTGCGTGCCGGAAACGCCCAAGATAGGGTTCCGTAGCCATTACGAAAAAATCAAGTAGGTAATATTTTTCTAAGGATTTCGTATTTTGTACACAATCTTTCAAGTTTAGTTTATACCTTAGGCTGCTATAATAGCCGTGCTATTTACTCTTAAACTACTAATAATTCCCCAGAAAACTGCTGTTATAGATTTCCTTGTAAATTAGATATACTTACTACCTTGAGGTACCATCTTAGGCCTCTAGGTTGGCAATGCATCTACAATCCCCCTGGTGTTACAGGTGTCTATGGGCGGTGGTGATCTCTTACCATCAGGAGACCCACTTGCTCTTTTGCCATCCAGTCTAATAAAAAAAAAAACCGATTTTTTTCAAATTTTTCCACCCAACAGTTTAGATTTAGCTTGATTTTGAGGAAATTTTGCACTTTAAAGTTAAATATTTCGCAAACAGATCACTGAATCCAAAAATCGTCTTGGAAACCCCCCAATAATTTTAAAAGGCCTATAGAACGATACCCCACACCATATAGGGTTGGATGAGAAAAAAAAAATCACCACCACTTTACGTCTAGGGGAGGTACCCTAAAAAAATTATTTTTTCTAAATATTTTTGTACTATTTTGTCAGCATGGTTGCTACATATATTTGTGCAAAATTACAGCTTTTCTAGCACTGAGTCTCTGAGCAAAGCCGCGGACGGACGGACAGACAATGCGAAACTACACGGGTTCCGTTTTTGCCATTTTGGCTACAGAACCCTAAAACGACTAATATTTTTAACGACTTCTAGTTGATTTTGTACCATCAGGTGAATCTTATGTTCGTTTTCAGACTGTCTTTACTATAAAAAAAATGCCGTTGCAGCCGTGATAGTGTCACCACCAAGGCAATGGCTTACACCGTCTTTTATTAGTTAAATAGTTACTTGTACTGTATTGCATTTCCCTTTTGCTTGCAGGTTCTTCATATTTCTTTTAGCAGTGTGATAGAGAAAGCTTATTTTTACTCCAGTGTCCAGTATCTTACTAGCATACAATAGGCATTTAAGTTTGGCAATAGAATCACTTGATCAATCAATAAGAAAATATTGCAATTCTTTTCCTAGAAGTGTAGCACCATTTTTGAGGAAATGTAGTTGTTTGTTATCAAGTTGATAAAAGGAATGTTTGTGATAATTATGTCGGTCAAGATTATGTCGGCCGCGCCTCTACTATTAAAACCGCACTTACTGCAAAAGTTATCTCAGGGAACTGGTGAATGGTCTACAGCTGTTGGATTTTCTGTCAATAAAATTTCAAACAAAACTACGGATGGAGTCACATTGGCCCAAAAATTCTATTCAATCAGAATCATATTTCATTCATACTGGACTTGGCTGCCACAGGAATGTGTAATGTAAGCCATACAATAACCACAAAAAAGTGTCTTTGATGATTATATAATCTAGGCCTTATAGGTTTCTAGAATGTAGCTAAGCCATCACCAGTGCCAATTACATTGCAATCAAATCTGAATTTCATTGTTTATGATGAGTATTAACGCCTTATCCAACAAGATTACTAATCATTTGGAGCCATGCTGATATTGTATCATTAATTGGAAACTGATAGCCGCTTAGGAGGTGTCACTACACTTCAAAAGCACCACTGTGCTTGGAACACTCAATATTGAATGTTTATTGTAAAAAAAAAATATTGGACAAAATAGCCATCACAAAAGAAAAATTAGAAAAAACTGATTTCAAATAAAAAAACCGCATTCAAATCGGTCCATCCGTTAAGAGCTACGGTGCCACAGACAGACACACACGCAGATACACATTGCGGTCTAACTTATAACACCCCTCTCTTTGCATTGGGGGTTAAAAAGATATTTTTCACTTCTCATACTCGTAAAGTTCATGTATGTTGTTGGATGATGCAAGGCAGCACCGCTGTGCTTGGACACTCAATATTGAATGTTTATTGTAAAAAAAATATTGGAAAAATAGCCATCACCTCCAGTGCATACAATAAAAGACTCACTACAATACCATTAAGTGACCAAGGTAATCAGGTGTCAACAGCCACAAACAAAAAAGATTCTACATGTTTTTTAAATAATTTTTAATTTATATAAAACTAAAAATAAATCAATATAATAATGCATAAAAAGTAAAAGGTACCATCAGCCAAATATGTGGTCTACCACCCTAAAGCTGATAATCGTTTGCATGTCAAAAAACAATAATGCCAATACGTGTCTGTCAACTTGAAAGTTCGACTTTAGCAACATATTCATTTGATAGGAACTTGTTTAAAAATTGATAGACCATTTATTTGGCTGATGGTACATAAAAAGTGAATTATTGTTTCCACTGTTGCTTTTTCATTTCCTCGCAATCTAAGTGAAAAGCAGCAAACCCATTTACCCCTCGATGTGGCTATCTGAATGTCTTGGGTAAAATGGCTTGTTTTATGCTCTTGTTGTACAATCTACTATTGTGGAACATGCCCTGATAGTTAATCTGCAAGTTAAGAAACTAGGCTCAGCAATTTAATAGTAAAACACGTAAATGTAGAAGTAAACAACAATGTTCACAAGCAAAATAACAAAACATATCAATGTCAATGAAATTATATGTGCGCTTGTATGCTGAATAAGCAGTAAAAAATAGTTTTTCTGTTGACATGACATTTGTGAAATTATACAGATTGCATTGAGTATCATTTAGTATTTAAGCGAAGTGACACCTCAAAACAAATAAACCTGACATGTGATGCGGATACTAAATAGTCAATTTGCGAGGATGACAAAAAAATCTACACACACTTATTCCAGTCAAACTAGGCTATAATTTTCTCAAATGACTTTACACAAGCAAGGAAAAATTGCAGTTTACATACGAGACTAAACACCATTCACACAAACAAGGTTTTAATAATCAACCAGAATGTTAAACTGTGTAATTTCATCATCTACCTGTCCATAGCTAAACATATGTGATAACCACAAACCCTGGCATTGAGAGCCTCTTATATAAAGATATCGCTCCGTTTAATGTTCATCACAACACTGTCACTTCCTGGCACCAACATTACAACTTTACAACTCAAGCATTTTGTTGTAATAGCATAGAATAGAAAAACAATGTCAGGACACAGAGTACTTTGCTGTGCTATGGTAGCGGCATTAGTACTGGGAGCCAACTGCATGGATGATGAGATGGCAGAGCTGGCCAAGATGTTACATGACAACTGCGGAGAGGAAACCGGAGTAGACCTGAGCTTAGTGGACAAAGTTAATGCCGGAGCAGACTTGATGCCTGACCCCAAACTGAAATGCTACATCAAGTGCATCATGGAAACCGCAGGCATGTTGACTGATGGAGAAGTAGATGTAGAGGCAGTAATTGCTCTCTTGCCTGAGGACATGGCCAAGAAAAATGGAGATACATTGCGAGGGTGCGGCACCCAGAAAGGAGCAGACGACTGTGACACCGCATTCCTTACTCAGGTATGCTGGCAGAAGACAAACAAGGCAGAATACTTCTTAATTTAGGCCTATTTATTCACGTCACAACAGCAGAAACGTTCATATTTTTTGCAACAACTCAAAACTCAAGAGTATCAACCTTAACTAACCTAATTAGTTTATTTACATGATATTGATGCTCTATATGCATGCAGCCCGTGTGTATGGCTGTTTAGATAAATGAAAACCTGTGCACAGATCACAACTGATGTTGAATAAATATGAATTATAAGTATGACTGTGTTAATCACTTATCACCTTTAGATCGCGCGAACTGCAAGACCGAGGCAAAAAGCTCCCGCTCAAGGTCGCCGTTTGATTCACCATGCTCGCGGCCCGTGTTGCCTATACATACATGCCGCACAACCGACGCGAATTGGAGTAACGACGCGGGAATTGTGCAATTTATACGCGTTTAACAGGACTGACATATTGTCAACTCCATATGTAGTTTAATGATTTTATAACAGTCAAGCGTTATATTATAGCAATAGGATTACAACGAGACACTTCTCGGGAATAATGAAAAGGTTTGTCAATTACTAATCGCGTTGAGGAAAAATCATAACAAAACTAAACTTCAAGGAAAGCGAAACTTATATTGGTAAATAGATGTTTCTTTCGGTGGGGATTGCACGAGTGGTCTTATATCTGGCAAATCGTGCGACGAGCGCCTTTACATAACCCTGGTTGCGGTCCGGTGGCGTAATCGGCTGCCGACGGAAATGTCATTATGATTAGGTTAGGTCGTCGAGACGCAATAGGAAAATCGGTCAGGAACTATATCGGGCGACGCGAGGCGGCTCACCTTCACAGAGTCCAGCGGGTACATTATGCAGTGCTCCATCACCCCCGCGACTGCACCGGCAGTCATGTGTGTCACGGGGTTCTGGGTCGGCAGGGTTTCATAGTCCTCAAAGTTCATAATACTCACTGAATACTGACACTTAACGCAAAAAAAACACTGATTTGGTTCAAATATATTGATTTTTTCGTTTGTTCTACCTAATTAGCAATATCATTTTCACTGCACTATTTTCGTCTACAAGTCATTTGAAATTTAGATCAAAATTGATTCCATACGACTCGCAACCTCACAGGCACACGCGCGACCGACTTCCACAGATACACTAAACTAAACTAACTAACTTGCTTTCACTCACTCACTCAGTACTAGATTAGCACTAGCAGTAGCAAGCAGCTGCCCACTTGATATTCATTCATTCTATTCGCAATCATTCGGTCACTAGTGAAGTGTCCCCTACGCGATTCCGATTCACAAAATCGGTAAGTAAAATTAAAATTTAAAAGCAGACACCTTTGAACACACTAAACCTTAATTTATTTCTAGGTTTATTTACCTTTTATGATTGTAAAATAAAATAATTGCCACAAAATAATTAAATCAAGATAAAATGCTAATTAATATGTGTATATCGATTATGAATAACGTCCATTTGCAGGTTTTCTAATCTAGGTTTAAGTGGTCTTAAATCCTGTCAGATCCATACAAGAACTGTCAGTTTAAGCTTTAAATCGAGATTTAAAAAAGCCTACAAGACGTGACAAAAGACAAACGTTAACGGTCTCCGCTATACTTTCGTACCGCACGCAGGCTGTACTTAGGATACTTATAATGAAACCGTATTCTATGAAGTTCGAAACTCCCAGTCACACTACAGTCTTTCCCAAAGTGGGCGATACGATAACGCCCCCTTGTGGGCGCTGGAGGCCTAGAGGGGGGCGGTAAGGGGACCCAGAAAAAATCTTCACCTCTGTGCCTTCATTAGGCGAGACTAATATGTTATTGAGGTTTTTAAGGTAAAAAAAATGAGAGGCGCTACAAAATAACTGATTTTCAAAGTGGGCGTTAGACGGAATAAGTTTGGGAACCGCTGCCTGCACTAAAAGAACAAAATTGAGTCTTTAACGTATGCTAACCGACTTATCCTATCACTGATCGCGGACACGCCAATAGATTTTAAAAGCTGCTAACTTCATTACTGGATGTAATTAAATTCGATTTAGTTAATTAGCCTTCAGTGGAAGTAGACAGTACTTCAATGGCCGCTTCCGCAGCCGCTCAGCAGAGTGCCCGCGGCGCGATGGAAAGCCGGTCGCTTCTTCTTGTCCTTTCTGGGGCTTTCGTCGTCTTCTGTAAGCATCTGTATTATTAATTTATATTTAGTACTTATATCGTTATAGATAGTGCCATTCACGATGACGCGTGCCGTGGTTCTTATTACAATGTCATTTGAGAAACTTCGATAGCGCGATATAGAACATGATCGGAGTTTCTATTGTTGTTCACTAGATGGCGCTAGGAGTCGCTACAATAGTACCATCCACGATGACGCGTGATTTTGTCAAAATTTGTCATTAATGAGTCGTTTTGGACTTCGGTCCCCAGGCATAACACCTGCCTGGAGACAGATCTCTCTATTGGAGCCTCCCCCCACATTGGTGACCCCGACAATAGATACAAATGCATTCTTCGAAGACATCCAAGACGTAGACGCAGTCTCACAGCAGGCCAGACTAACCACACCGTGCACCACTAGCATGTAACTATATATGCCTGGTGCCTGGTGTCTACAGTGTGACAACCTCAACTCAACGCAGCTCACCGCAGCTCACTCAACACAGCTCACCACAGCTCATCGCAGCTCACGCAACTCAACGCAATATTAACTCAACTCAACGCTCGCCAACAAGGCTCCGAGCAACACACTCAAGCAACTGGCACCTGCAAGCGCCCACATGACGCACAGACTGCACCGCACTCCACGCCAACCTCCGGTGTAAAAAGGGGGGCTGATGTAGCGACTCCTAGCGCCATCAAGTGAACAACAATAGAAAAACCGACCATGTTCTACGTCGCGCTATCGAAGTTTCTCAACGCGGTCGCATATATACAAGTTCCGACGCTCGTCCTTCGGACTTCGGTCCCCAGGCATAACACCTGCCTGGAGAGACCTCCCCCCACACTATCTATTCTCTGTTTAATTCTTGTTATATTCTGTGTGACCGCGACCACTTTGTCAAGCAAGAGTGTAAACTAGTTAGAGCTGCGCGTCCACTGCAACAGAATCGAGCCGTAGGACGGATTTGTTGACTTGGTGCGCTGGATCGGCATTTCTGCGCCGGAGAAATCTATACAAAGCAACAAATCCGTGCGCTCTGTACGGCTTGATTCCGATGCAGAGGACGCGCAGTTTAAGAAGGGGGGTAAGGGGGGAGATTCTCAGTTCAACAAACACAAGGGTTACTGGGTTTAAAATTGAATAGCTGGATTTCCTTAAAAATTCGTAAGAATTTGGCTAACAACAACACACAAATTAAAAAGCTCGCGCCGGTCGTTTTTTACACGTCTCATCTCGGCCTATAAGTATTATGCGTCTTACTGCAGCTTAGGACACGAGACTAGGCTCCTCTGGGAATGAAAGGCCTCGTCACCACGTAGATCCCATGCAAGAGCAGTGCGGATCGGTAACTGCTTAGCATTTTCCTCACTATGTTTTAATTCACAATCAAATAAATTTCAAGTGTTTCACGCATAAATTCTGAGCAACTCAAGAGATGCAAGCTCGCGGGCGGTCTGTACCCTCCCTCTGAGGGTATAGCACGACTTCTTACATCTATCTGGCCCTTGACGCAGTGGCGGCGCCTGCGTCGGGCCAGTCCTTCGAGGACCCCACGCTGTTCTACAAGAACATGACGTTCGAGTTTGACGTGCGGCACCGCGGCGAGGTCGGCATCCCCTCCTGCGTGAAGCAGCTCATGGAGTGCTGGGACATCATCAGGTAATCGAGGAAACTGAATCACTTACCAGGGTGGAACCTTTCCGTAAGCAATCTCCCTATGATTTATTTGTCAAATGTATCGGATGTCAACATTACATTAGTAGGACAAAGGCTCGACCCTGGTACGTGAGATTCAGTTTCTTTGACTGTAGGTAGGTACATACGTCGTACATAACAAACTAAGGGTTTTTTTTTTTTGTTTTTAGAGACAACTTTGGGATTTTGTTCTGTCGAACACGACAGCAAAAATGTACCTATGCAATACATGAAAATTCAACAGTCGCGACCCATTACTGAAAATTTTAGAGCCGGTCACGAATTTGGTTGGGTCCTGACTAAGTACCTAGTTCTAGATCACTAAGACTTGTTTGTTTCGAATGAAGTAGGTACAGCAGTGGTGTACTGGCTCGGACTCTTGACTTAAAATCTATAAATTTCTCCCACATTCGGAATACGGAACAACCGATTGTAATATGTGTCCGGGTAAATGGTACTACGCTTCCATCTCGACCTGTATGGAAGGGCCTACCCCAGGGCTCGGTCCTAAGTCCGTTATTATACAGCCTCTAGATACGTCTGATTTAGAATATTCAGTTGATAGCTTTTGTAATATTTTGCAGTATGCGGACGATATCCTGTATAGTAGCTCTCCCTCGCTGGATGACTGCGTGTCAAGTCTAAATACAGCTCTTTCATACTTAAAAGATTGGTTAGATCGCCATGGTCTGTCACTATCGGTCCCCAAATGTAATACTGTTAGATTTACTTGTAAAAGAGTTACCCATAAATATCAGTATAGAAAATCAAGCGATTGCTACTTTGGACAAAGTTAAATTTCTCGGAGTATATCTTGACTCGAAACTGTCTGGGGTTCATCATCTGAAAAATAACATCAAATTATAATCCAAACCCGATTCCCTTTTTACTTCTCCCCCCCCCCCTTCTTTTTTTTGGTATATAACCCTGCAATCCCTTAGTTGAAATAAAAACTATCCCGTAGTTTAAACTGCGTCTAACTATACCTACTGTAGTGGGTTGTTCAGTGGTGGCAGGTGGTTACTTTTTGTTTTAGATTGGTTGTGGCTAGTATTCTACCGAACAAGGACTGTAGCAAGCTGTACCGTACTCGATCTGAAGTCGACTGTCAGTGTCTTATCCAAACTCGACATTGGCGGAATCATCGCATCGTTCGATGGGGCCATTATAATTCCCAAAAATTGAATTGAATTGAATATAATATATACCTACTCTCGTTCGTAATTCCTTACTTATCGCCCTTAACACATGTATGACCCGAGGCCGTATTGGCTAACGTTTCTGGTGCTCGCGATCGCAGTATTCGCAATCAAATGACAGATTTCGCATCACAGACTAAGTTACTAAGTAAGAGATACTTTTCGCAGACAAAACTGTAATTTGGTTGCGATCGCGAGCGCCCGAAACGTTGGGCAATACAATACAGCCTCTGCTCACTGTTGCACTCCGCAGGTCCGACATCACTTGCACTCATTTAGACAAAATAAAATTATTTCACGAATCGGCGTGCTCGGTGATGAGGCACCAACGATGCAACGAATATGCCCCCTTCGGTGAATATGGTGCAACGGCTTCTGAAATGCTTCCTTGTGAGTAAAAACAAATTTATTTTCCACGTTATAACACAGGTGTCTGGCAGATCTGCGCCATATGATTAGGGGTACATGTGCAACATATTTTGGACCAATTAATAGTCCTCCTGCCCAAGGTGTTTTGTGATAACTTAAAACAACGATTTTTTCCATAATTTTACCATTTTGTTTACTGTATCTTTTTTTGTGACAGCACAAAAGTACCTAAGTACGTCTATGTATGTATTTTGTTTGTGTGTTTGATTTCTAATGTAGACATGTGCCACATATGCGTATTCAATGTCAATTCTATTGAGATTCCTTGAATGAATGACAATTCCTTGTTTACCGCCCTTAAGACACAATGTACTATTAATTTATTACTTGCGATACAAGCACAATAAAATTATATGTTTACTATTATATTTAAAGAAACCATTAAAGTAGTCTTTGTGTTTTATAGTAAAAGTACAACTAAACATGAAGTAAACAAACCCTGACATAACCAAAATAAAACACACTATTTGCATAGATTTTACTTACCTCGATTAATTTTTATGACCAAAAATGAATTCACCGCTCTTTTTCCACCCAAATCACGGTATCACAGTAATTTTGTATTATAAATTAAAACGTGATATTTTTGATTTTTGTCACAATGTCGCGATGAAATTTCAAAACGTCAGAGCCTCAGAGCCAACAAAGTTGCAGACGGTAGGTGGCGCTGATGTCGTGCCCGCCAATAGCGCCAGACACCTTGTAATGGTGATTTTCCACCGGCGAGGCGAGACGAGACGAGAATTGAAATTTGTATGCATTCTCGCGCGCCCGCCATACAAATTTCAATTCTCGTCTCTCCTCGTCTCGTCTTGCCTCGCCGGTGGAAAATCACCTTAAGGGGGCAACCCCCTGCCAGACAACCCTAAGGGGCTGTTTCACCATCCATTGATTAGTGTAAACTGACGGGTTAAATGTGATGCCGTCTCCGTCTATTCGAACAAAACAAATAGAGACGGCATTACATTTAACCGTCAGTTAACACTAATCAATGGATGGTGAAACAGCCCCTGAGTATGTTTGAATAGACTCCTGATTGATTTGATTGGCAAAGTTAATTATCCAACTCCAGTTCCATAGCCGCAACTTTACATCGGAAGAGCCTCAGATATAGGGTTGCCAAATGAAAAAATTAAAAGTCCTGACAAAAATTTGGACATCACCCTAAAAGTCCGGACATTCCTTGATTTGATGTGTAGCCACGTAGCTTTTTTAAGTTATGTTGGTTACTATTAGTACCTACTTGGTGTGTTATGTTATTTGATTAATAATTAACCCCATAGAAAAGTAGTTTTTTTTAAAGTTATGTTGATTGTTATTAGCAACATACCTGGTCTATTTGATTAATAATTAAAACTATTGTTTATTAATTTTTGTTTATGTTGAAGTTATGTTGATTATTATTATTAGTTATCCGTTGTGTTATGCTATTTGATTAATAATTGAAAACAAATAACAAAATTAGATTGAAACTACAGCAATGGTAGTTAATAAAACATGCCTTGACAGTAAATAAATAAAAATCAAGTTAGTTTTGAAGGACGGTTAAAAAAAAAATATTAATAATTTGTGGGTAGTTTTGTTTTGTTTCATAAAACATTTGTGGGTACTTGGGGAGTTACAGTGACAAATTAAAACGGTGGTTGTGGTTCGTTAGTCTAACAACTGGTAGCATGGTGTACGGTTGTGTCACTCTGAAGATGAGCTCTGGTTGAGTTCGAAACGCGTCAGTGTAGTGTGGTGGTGGTGATAGATGGGTTTGTGTGATTTGTGTGTGTTTTTACAGTGTGGAGGTGGAGGAACTGCATGAACAAGCATATTTTGCATAAGCTTAGCTATCGTAAGGTCGCGGGTGAGCAAGGAAATTATTTTAGTTCATTGATATCCGCAAAGTAACGCCTGATTCAATAAATTAGTGATTTGGCAGATACATTTCCCATTTAGTGAAGTTTAAAGTGAGACCAATATCTGAAATTTTTCGATGATTTACTGTAGATCTTGAAAAACAGGCGTTTCCACCAAGAAAACGTCTAGATACCAAAGATTAAATTTAGAATTTAGATTGGATATGAGGGGTGGGGTGAATTGCAATAAATGTATCATGAAAACAAATGTTGATTTTTTTTCAATGAGGTCATTTTAAAAAATCCGGACACCTGGCAAGTCCGACCGCAATCCGGACAAAGGTTCAAAAATCCGGATGTACCTATGGCAACCCTACTCAGAGAGCCAACATCGTTCAGTTGTTGAGCTGTTTGTTTAACCCGTTTTTCCTTTCGCAGACGACAATTTTCATATTTTCGAACAGTATTGCGTCGACAACGTCATGGGCTATTGGACGTGACGCCGCCGGCTGCGACCAGCGCCACCACCACGACCAGCGACCACCACGACCAGCACGACCGCGCAACCAACTTCTTTTTCGCTAGTTCTGTCTTCGACCGAGCTTAGGTGTAGCTCAATCAATAGCAACACTGATCACACCTAAATTGACTTTAGTAATTGAGCAGTGTTTAACGTACCTACCTATTATATCTGTATTTTTACCCGACTGCCCAAAGGAGGGTTATGTTTTTCGAGCGTATTTATGTATGTATGTAGGTAAAGATTCAGTAAAATAAAAATAATATTTAAATTCATCAACAACACGTGCGAAAAACAAACGAAAAAAATAATTCTACAAATACCTAAGTTTTTGAAAGTCTAGCTCCATCGATACTATCGAACCGATTTCATCACATCGTGTATTGGAATCATCTACATCAATGAAAATACATATATAATACGTTAAACACTGCTCAATTAAACTCCAATTCAATAGAATCTGACAATCCTGTAGACACTTCCAGCCTACTAATATAAACACCGGGCTGCCTAAAGGCTTTGTGATGTGACTATTATTCTTTTTTGATTCCTTTTAGATGATAATTGCAACAACAGGGACATATATAATCAAGTGTGCCCACGATAGGGTGTCTTAATTTAAATATGTTGAAAATTTACAGATTCTATTGAATTGTACTTTACTTACTTACTTTCACCCTATATAAAATAACAAAGTTCTGGCCGTCGCGGGCTCTTGCTCAAATATGTTCCCATACAAACTGTTCAAGCTTGCAATGAGCTGCACCACAGCGTCCACATCCAAAGATAACTTAAGCATAGTCCGCGGTGCGCTTCAAGATTGCACGGGAAAAGTAGAAGGTGCATGCGCAGTAGCCATTTCTTCGGTCTGTTTGGCGGGGGCAGAGGAGTGAAGGGCGGGTGCGCATCGACGCCGACGTTATTGGTTGATCAGTCGCTCTCCACCGCCCGCGCTCCGTTCATGCGTCTTGTGTTCCCTTGCGTACTGTCGCGCACAGATTTAATTAATTCTATTTTCATTACGTCGTAGTGTAAAATATGGCGAAAAATAAAGTTTTAATTAACCGGGCAATCCAGAAAAATGTTTTACGACGTGAACTGTTATATATATATATAAAAAAACTGAAATCGTGGGTTAATTATAGGTAGAGTCATTCAAGATGACGCCGTGGTTCTTATTACAATGTCATTAATGGCTAATTTTGACAAAATCACGCGTCTTCGTGGATGGCACTAGTATAAATTGGGGTAAAACAGCAGCCACCACGTTATTAGAGGAAAAATTGGCAACACCTATTCAACATTTACACCTGATTGCAAAAAAACCTTAATAAATGATAAACCACCACGTTATTAGAGGAAAAATTGGCAACAATTTATTCAACAACATGCAGTGTATTCTTCTATCTATTATACATTATCTTAGTTACTAGACTAGGTTATAGTTTTCATAATTTGTGATTTGTAATTTGACTAATGTTTTTTACATGATTAAATTTTATTGCATTTTTGTAAAAAGTCTTAAAATAAATAAATACTGTCTTATTTAATTACTTCCCTAAAATATAATTGTGTCATTAATATTTCTGATACATTATTTTGTTAAAAGATTTTGAGCATGATTGTACCCATGCGCCATTTACCCCGCACCAGTTTCCCTGAGCCATTTAAACTGCCGCGCGGTCTATACCTATCTACCTGCGGAAAACTAAAAAACAATATTTAACTGGGAGACAAATAAATAAACACATTTATAATCGGAAATGCAATTTTATTACTTCAAAAGCATAGTCTTCTGCAATCACTTGTTATCGAAGTGTAATGTGTGCAGCGGGAGGCGGACCCTTGCAGCCGCGGCCGCCTCGGCGCTGCCAACGTTCATGCTTTACCTCGAATATACCATTAGCGAACTAAACAGAAAGTCGCTCTTGTAGTCGACGCTGCAAGGGTCCGGTACAACCCCCCCCCCCCCCTCCCGGTCTGCGCGGGAGCGCGCGTGCACATTAACAACCAATGCACCATACCTCGCTTCACCATAGACCATAAGAAAACAATAAGTTTATCTCTTATATTTATATAAATACAGAAGCATATTACAAAATAAATTATATACATCTAGTTTATTTGTTACTATGGGTATTTTAAAACTTACAAGCGCGTCGAGGATGGCGACCAGAAAACAAAAGTGTCTCAGGTTCTTATTGTAATACCGGAATCCCGCATAAAAGGCTAGAAATTAATGGAGGGCACCACTTTCTACGTTGGTACAGTTTGTAACACTTTTGTAAACATTTAGTTCCTCTTTCACCCGTTCTAGTCTATTATGCGGAAGTCTCCACCCAATGTGCAGGCACCAACGGTAAACCGACAAATCTCTATCGACACTGAAATCATTCTAAACATCCGTTTATATTTTCAAATACGGCAAATACCCAAACATAGGGAGAACATTTGTCAAATTAGCTTAGCAGATACACTGGATTACAAAGCGCACAAATAGTGTGTTTAACGCATTCACTGCCACCTCACTTCCATTAGTGCCACCGCCGCACGTGTGCGTTCAAAATGTATGCAAAATTATGACAGCGGCACTGGGCGAAGTTCCGAAACGCATATATGCGTCGCTGGCAGTAAATGCGTTAATTGACGAATGTGTCGCCACTCCCCGCGCGTGAGACGCGCCGCGGCCACTTATTGCTTCTTAACATCGACCTTCACCACCCCCTAACTGAGCTATAGGTACTTTCAACAGTTTTTAATCTCAGTGAGAATATAGTCAGACAGAATATATGGCGTGTTTGGGCTATTAGTACGACGGAATATAAGATCAATGTATCTCATATTATGAGCAATAATTGCCGATCCACTCGAGTATCCGGTTGATTCTAAAGCGTCTTACGAGAATTGCACGAAGACTAGGTTTTAATTGCTTGATATCTCTTTTGAGTGGAATTACGAGTGCCTGCTATTATAATTATAATCCAAAAAGTAAGAAATTGTCTTTAATCCCGTTATTCCTGTACAGATAAAGATAGCGTTGTCTGAAGTAAATTTTAACCAAAAATCCCTTATTTAGCACAACTGCCAAGTACCTAAAAAGTAGATGCTCGCCACAAGAAAACGTAGAAAGCAGAATGATTGATTTTTAAAAGGGGGAATAATAAAGTGGTATATTATTACAAGCTCAAAAATGACGTATAAAAATTGGAATAAATCGTACGACACCTACCGGCTGCGAGCGCAAGTACTGGTAACAAAATTAGGCGATTCAATTGTTTGTAAGCTATCTAACCTTATCTTAACTAACTTAGCTGTCCGAAGCCGTTAATTGAAAAAAAAACTATGTTTCAAAAATAAATTACTGCCTACAATAAAATTAACAACAATGACGTCATAGGGCATATTGACTCTGACACACGCACACACACACTTCTAGATGAATTTAGGAACATAATACATGTTTCGGGAATACGCGATCGGCGGAGGCGGCCGGGCGAGCTGCGGGTCACACTACATAAAGGTATTAAATATTAATTGAAAGCGAAAGAGGATTCTTTCTTTATGTATGTAATTGTCAGAGTAAACATAGTGTGTACGAAAATAAGTTAAGTTATGGAAAGGTGGTATTTTAAAGACTTTAAATAGATACGTAGCGGTTAACTCGGCCGCCGCCGCGCTCCCGTAGCACCTCGCACCAACTGTATTATGCGCGCACACACACGAACACACGCTCAAGCCGATATTCAACCTACGCCTACACCTATAAAATATAATAAAACTAGAAAAAAAACATCCTACCGAAGGTATGCTTAGACTACGTCCCGAACTAAAACTCTAACGAAAAAATATGTTATCATCTTACAATATAATATATTTGGTTCTCACTAAAATAAACACTCGCGTATATATTTCCATTTATAAAGGCATCGTTTACACTAGTCAGCTGGGCGCGGGCGCGTCCGCCGGGCGCCGGCCTCGCTGCCTCCATTACTATTACTACATGGTTCTGGACATTTAATTATTCCCACGGGAGCAAAGGCCTGTTGGAACAGACAGAGGCAGAGGCAGAGGCGCGAGCGACGGCGTACACTCCCGCTCAAGCCGTGGACCTCCGGGGCTCGCCAAGCGCCGAATCTATTATTAGAGATTGTTCGAGCTCGCCTCCCTCGGTTAATAGGCAAAATCCGCTTCAAAGTAAACTCACTACTTGCCGACTACGGAGCCCAGCCCATTGTACAAGCTATAATCAGCATTCGGCGAGTCCCCGGCCCCCGCCCCCGCCCCCGCCCCCGGGGCCACTCGGGACGAACACACAAGTGTAGCGAGCGAGCGAGCCGACCAGCACCAGCCGCAGCTCACGGCACATCGCCCAGTTCTATGAACTGATCACAAACAAGCACTCACCGACACTAAACAAATATATTATTATGTGAAAGTTATTATAATATCATCATTACAATTAATAAATAGGATAAAAATAAAATACGACCAGAGCCGCGTTCAAGATTAGCAGTGACGTCATCGCGGCAGTTGCGACGCGTCGTTAATGTAAAATTATGCGAAACAGATTTTACACGTTATCTCTCATCGTACTCGTATATAATCATTAAAAAACTGTAATATCAAATCGATATCTATCTGAAATAAAACAAGACACGACCGCCGTCGTCGGGCCGAAGGCCGCCTTCATAGAGGCCGTTCTACAAATGGAACTCCTCGACTTCACTATCGAAAAATCCTAAAAATGGTACTAAAGAAAGTCTTTCGTCTTTTGAAACGTGGAAAGTGAAGTCAGCCGTAGTTTGTCGTGTCGTCCCGCTCCCGCGCCCATTGTGTGAGCGGGCGCGCCTAGAAGAGGCGCGCGCGGCGCTTGAGCTCGTTGCGGCGCCACTGCGGCAGGCGGTAGAAGTCCTGGCGCGCCACCTGGAGGAACGCCTCGAACTCCACGTCCGACAGGTGCCGCTGCAACAACAACAATTCACGTCAACTCTAATCAAACTCTTCTTCATAAGACGGAAACACATTATCGCGACTACTTTGAAATAATCTTTTATCTAAAATCAATATGTCAACAAAATGGAACCTTGAGCTAATGATCATCAAGTTGGACGTGCAGCTGCTAGCACTATGGGCATGTTTTGGGCAGCACCCTCGCGCGTCGCGCATGCGGCATGCTTGTTGTTACGAGTGTTCCGGCGTGGCCGTGGTACCATCAGCCAAATATGTGGTCTTACCACACTAAGGTTGATAATCGTACTGTCATAAAACAATGCCAATAGAAGTTCGTCTTTAGCGACATATTCGTTGGATAGGAACTTGTTTAAAAATTGATAGACCACTTATTTGGCTGATGGTGCATGGTACTGGTAGTCACCTCGAGGTTGAGCCGGTCGACGTCGGGCGGCAGCCGGTAGTTGGTGATGAGCAGCAGGTGGTACGGGTACAGCTTGGCCGGCTCGTGCACCAGGTGCCCCGTGGCCATGTTGGGCAGCGAGCGCCGCACGCCGCCCCGCCCCCCCGCCCCGCCCCCGCCCCCGCCGCCGCCGCCCGCCCGCGCGCGCCCAGCGCCGCGCTCGCGCCGCGCGCCAGCGTCGGCTCCGGACCGCCCGTGTGCGTGTACTAGTAAACGAAACATTCGTATTTATCTTGCTTTCTCAATAAGCTATTCATTTATTTATTACTAGCGTTTACCCGCGGCTTCGCACGCGTAAATTATTAGAAACAGCAGTTGAATTGAAATTCCGGGATTTAATTAAATTCTCGTGGGAATTCCCTAAAATTACATCGTGGTATTCACTGACGTTAAATTATAAAACCCATGCCAAATTTCGTGACTCTAAACCTAGCGACTGTTTTTTGAGATTTTATCCCTATCCCGTGGGAATATCAGGATAAAAAGTAGTCTATGTGTTATTCCAGATGTCCAGCTACCTACATCTAACCCACCAAAATGGGCCATCATTCGATTTTTTATGGAACAGCTACAAAAATATTGTCGCATATAACTAGTCAGTTTGTCACTCGTTTTCCAACGCTTACTCACCATAGCACTTCTGTCCACGTCAGTAATGGACCCGGCAGAAACTGAAAGCAGACACGAGATTAAGTTAAAAACTGACAGAAACAAACAGTACGGCGGTTACGGAACTGGTAAGCAAGCGGCCAAGCCGTGATGCGGGCAGCCACAAAACTCGCTAAAGATTTTAATTTATCAAGTACCTACTTAAAAGGTGGTAACTAAATAACTAAAAAGTAGTTCGTTCAGCATCCAAATTAGAACCGATTACGTTATATTTTAAATAAGATTACTTATGTCTTTTTAAAATCCTTTTTTTATTTGGCAAATTCTAAATTACAAAATATCACAAATAGAACACTGTCAATGGTTCGGCGAGGTTGTAGAAACATACTTGATACTTATTGAACGTTAAAAACTGATTTATCAAAACATTCTAATATTATTCGAAATATTTAACGTATCTGTAAAAATACGCATTAAATTAAAAATAAATAGGGCAGCACGCGATAAATATCTTTATCCAGATCATTATCTTAATAACTACCAACCTTGTTCACAGTATATTGTTTTACACCATGTGGGTTAGACTTATTTTACAGACTAATTATAACGAGTTTTGGAGCTGCATAACATGCCTACAAATAAACAAATAGTGTTGACTGGAAGCCCGTGTGTCCGCGTGTGATGACTGAAGTGACTCTACAATAATGTTTATAAAATAAACAAAATATACGTAAAAGTATAGTAAGTAAAATACAAATTCAAGGAAGATACAAGGTATTAGCAGATGACTTGAGTTAGGACTAGCCAGTGCTGAGGCATTCGTATTTAGTCTTGGTTTCAACGCTATGCAGGCAGGAAGATAAAAAGAGGTGTTTGCCATGAATTCTGAGTCTTACATCTTCGCTAAGTTTTAGCACAAAATACCCCTAGTAAATAGAAACGCGGCTAGATATATTTTCAGGGCTATGACAATCTTCTTTTCATTTAATGAAACAGATCATAATCCGCGTAATAATAATCATAGCCATTATTGCTAACCGCGCGACATCTATTCAAATAACATGAAATATGTTAATACATAAAAGCAATGATCGACTTAGTATAGGAGATAGGAGAAATCAATGGTTCTAAATGTAGGACGGAGGCGGGGTTGTGCCGCATGTATCTGTCTCGCTCTGGCTTGCCGCAAGCTCAGCGTGCGCAAGCGAAGCGGACTACTTACTGCACAGGTCCGTCCGCACTGAGCGCGGGAAACCAAATAACCCCGCTTCAATATAATATATCCATTATAATATCAATTACTTACAAGATAAAAAACTAACCCCCTGTTTCACCATCCATTGATTAAATTTATTTGACGGATAAATGTGATACCGTCTCTGTTTGTTTTGTTCTAATAGACGGAGACGGCATCACATTTATCCGTCAAATAAAATTAACCAACGGGTGGTGAAACAGCCCCTAAAAGTTATAAGATACGCGTAAAAAGTAGCAAGACTAATGTTTAAATATATTATTGCAGAGTAGTGTGACCACAATTTATGTAAAAAATGGAAGTCTTATGATTTAGATCATCAGGCCATAAGGTACATATGAATAATGATTATTTATTAACACGTAATTAGATAATTATGTGAGCAGTGTTTGTTACAATGACAAAGGGTCGCTTTGTTGCAAAGTTGGTGTTTCTAGAATGTTTACTAACAATTTGAGTGATAAAAATGATTAGATGTTTTTGGCTTCACCAGAAAAAAATAACAGTAAACAATACGCCCGAAACTAGAGAACGTTACTCCAATGTAATACCATGAGTCTGATGAACATTTTAATATTTCCAGTATATTTTTGTAATAAGTACAAAACAATATGAAATACAGTTTGTCATCATAAGCAACTTCATTTTTTTCACTTGGTTCGTAAACAAAATACTACAGTGTAAATCTGTTTCAAAATATTGAGACAGCATTTAAATATATAGCTATTTAGCGAGAGTAAAAGTGTCGTCGGCTACGATATTTAATTACGTTTTGCGAGAACGTATAAAGGACGGGTTATTATTTTCTGCTGAAGCTCGTGCCGACTACGGTATTATAAGACTGGACTGAGGTACTGGCTGAGTCGAGGCTGGCCGCTGTCCGGGGAGCGAACTACAGACAAACGTTTGTTAGCAAACATTCGGACGAGCCGCGGCCACACCAACCACACTTTACTAGCCGCACTTTCAACAACAGCACCAATGTCTGACACAACAAACCGTGCATAAATATCTGATAAGATTCTATTTCTGGGGTCGATAGGACGTGTTACATATTTTTGCACGCTCCGCTGTGGCAATATTAATGCAAGCGACCTTATCATGGAAATGTACCGACGATCGGCTATGAACTAAGAAGATGCACACCAAATTCCCCCGTCATTGGCTCTAGATGAATAGTGTCCTTTTGGTAATTCCCTCTTAGTTTAAGATTAGACTGATCTTTGGCAAACATTCAGAGTAAGGCGGTTGGTTTGGACGTGACTTGCTTGTCACACGATCATCATACTAGCTAATCTATTAACGAAGTGTACATGTCACAAATTTATATGAAAAGAATAAATGTTCAATCTAAATAAAATTTTCAATATGTTCGATTAGATTGAAACAAGCAAAAACCGATTACTAGGAGGCATGGAATGAAAACCATGCTGAATATTATACACTGTGTTATTTTTTATTTCCGTTAACTTTAAGGAAACAGTCAACAAGTCAAATGAGAAATTAACAATAAAAATAAAATGAGAAATTATTTCTCCAATCTTCATTAATTTCTTCACAATTACTCTCAATACTTGAAGATAGTAAAATTTACTCAAAATAACCGTTCCTTTATTTTTAAAATGAAACAAAACTGCATCAAAAGTTTTTTGTTTGTACTTCCTATGTTTACTTAAAATAAAATAAAAAGATAGTTTACTCTAAATGGTTTTCCTTTCATTTTATTTCCCATGTTAGCAGGAGATTTGGTCATTTTATGTCACGAAAGTGTAAGGTGTGATTTATTTTTATGTTTTAGTAGGTTCGATCCCTGGGCGTGGCAAATGCGCATTTTCAAAAAACTCTGCACGCAGTTTTGTTTAAGATTGTTTTTTTGGAATCTTTTTGTATCTTTTATTTCAATTCCAATTATTTTTTGTTACTTTTACGGTCATCCCGTAAAACCCATATCGAAAATACAAACTGAAATATAGATGCATAGAAAGACCAGAAAGATTAAACCAGCATATGGTATAGCACCAGCATACACCACCACTGGACAACTGGACTGGGTTCGATTCCAAGCGCTGGTCTTATTTTTCTGGTTTTCTATGCATCTATATTTCAGTTTGTATTTTCGATATCAGTTTTGTTTACTTTTAACAGTAAATTTTTCTATCTTCAGCGTTTAAACTTTCTTATTTTCCTTCCCAGGGATGTCAAAATGACCATCCTATCCATAAATGTATATCCAGTACATAAGTAAGCCACAATACAATTTATTTGATCTGGGACTCTGGGTCCGTTGTCGAAGAACAGTAATCTATCATGCATGGTTCTCAATCGATGCCAGTGTGCTCGAAGCACAAAACGTATTAAATACTGCATATAACGTGTAGACTGGAGACGACGCGAACGCCACCGAGCCAGCACGGCGCCAAGTAGGGTGTACTCACTGTCTGACTTGCCGCTGGAGAAGTCCGTGCTATGCGTCTTGTCGCCCATGCCGCTAAATGTGAAGTCGCCCTGTAACATGCGTCAAAACATCCGTCAATAGACAATAATAAAATAAACGTGTTAATCTGACTTACCTGCAACTTCCCTAATTAAAGCTATATACACTAAAATTAAAATAAAACGAGCCTAAGCTAATTCAAAACATTTCAACTTAAAAATGTAAGTTTTATAGTAAAAATATTTTTAAAACTGATAAAAAGAACTGTTTCACGTGCCGGTTTATATTCAACCCTCATGTTTCAAAATAAATAAAGTGCACATACAAATTAAAGTAATCTCAGTGATCTAGTAACGTACTTTAACTAAAAACTAATTCACAACGCTCTTTTCCCATTTCACAAAACTTTGATAACAATTAAGAATTTCTACCACACAACTGGACACATTAAAATAAACTTAGCCAGGTGCATGAAAGCCAGCGTACAAAGTGCTCTCACAAGCCCTCACATCCTAGCCTTATGCTCTGAAGTTATAAACTTGATTTCGTATCGTGTCGTCGCGCACATGGGATGCAAACTTTGAATTTGGGAGAAGTATCCCATTTAAAGCACGGTCGCGAAGCACCAAGAACTTTGTTCGATGACCTGTCACTATGTGTCACTCGCGCATAAAAATTAGCCGTCGCACTCGCACATAAAAATGAGTTTGTATAAATGTTTTCGCGCCAAGGTAAGAGACAGAGACAGATCATTGTGCGCAATATCTAGTGTTCCACGGCCGTACTTGAACAGTGCACAGCGCACTAGCACACATCCATGAGCTGTATACTTACGCCGGTGCTGGACGAGAACGTGTGCGAGCGCGCCGCCAGCCCGTAGCCGGGGCGCGGCGCCTGCCGCAGCGACGACACCACTGCAACAGCGCGCGTCACTACCACGCCACTGGCCCAGAGCCCTACGCGCTAGCCCTAGTGCCCTAGTGTCCTGCATTCGTCCTACTAACTCGGGACTCGTTGTCACCCTACTTAGCCTGATGTTTAGTCGGGATCTTGCAGTATAGAAGTTTACTCTTGTACGTTGGTGAGTAGAATTTTGAACGGTGTGAGTTTCTATACTTTAAACATCGCGACTAATGTTCGTGATCGAGTATATTACTAAGAATGATAACTAAATTGGAAAATGTTCCGATCAATGAATAATACACCCGACCACATGCCTACAATCTAGCTTAACTACTAAATTAACCTAAAAATGTTTTACCTTCAAGATTCAATTTTAAACACAATGTCACCAAAATCACCAGAACCAGACATTTTTGATTTGTTTTGCTGTATTGCTTGCTACGGGTAGGTATTCAACCTCATAATAACTAGCAATAGATATAAAAGAGTTACGGTATTGTAAAAGTACAAAAATCTTCTATGCGGGAAAAGAATTAGCACTTTTATCTAGTCGTCCATCAGTCTTGGCGGCGATTTGTGTTAAAACTGCATCTTGGTCAGCAGCAGAAGCAGATAAGCAGTTACGGTGCTCAAAATATTGTAAACCTCTTATTACCTTGGCTGGCAGTAGAATCGTGTACGAGTTTGAGGACCGTAACCGCTCATCCACTCGTGCTGGTGCCTGTGCCTGTACAGACAGCGGCTGTGGTACTCACGTGTCCGTTGGTGTTGGCGGGCAGCGTGCTGGAGCGCAGCCCGTACCCGGGCCGCGGCGCCGCGTGCATTACTACACACACGCACACACTCAGCGACGCGCACACTAGCACACAGACACAAGATGGCCGCCGCGAGCCGTCGCCACAGTACGAGAAAAATACGCAACACTGAGACATCGACTTGACTTGTGTATCTCCCAAGATACGTTGTGTGTATTTTTCTCGTGTATTGTGCTCTTTTGTATGAAAGTGATGGCGACGACGGAGCGTGTCTGTCCGTGGCTGTCCGTCGACGAAGGGGCGACCGCTCCTATCGCGAACATTCTACGCGGGCTAACACTATCTGATATTGCTTACCAGAAAACGAGCAGTGGATGTCTTACCACATATCACCCATCATCATCATTCTATGATCAAGAATAAAGGCAAAATAAGTCTTTAAAGATTGACAACTATGCCAACTAACTCCTGAGTTGCCGGATACTTCTCTACAGGTTTTTTTTTCTAACCAGTGGCAGATTTTTTACAAGCTTTTATTTAATTTCACTTTTCCCATTGTCTGTCTGTCTGTCGTATTTGAATTTTGCAAGTTAAATTCGACCAACTTCCAGTAGTCGGATTGACTTGAAATTTGGCATACTTGTGTAAATTGCGTGCCAATAAAATAACATCCTGATAGTGACATCCTGGTAGTCCGACCAGGATCGTCTCCGCAGGACTGAACTCTTCAACGGTTAATGGCATCGGTTTGAAATTTGGTACGCAAATGTAGTTTGGGTGACAATGCAAGGAAAATCGACAAAAAGAACAGTCAGCAAAAAAAGCCCGTACCAAAAACTTATTTAGTTTCATAAGCTTGGTATAGCCTAAATGGAATAAAGATATTTTCACTTTGACCTGTTGTGTGATAAGACCGCCTATTGTCTATCACGTTATATGTTTTTATTTATGTTAATTCACTGTGCTGATTTACATTGTTGAATAAAGAATATAGGTATATATTTTGTTGTATCGTATTGTTCAAAACCCAAGGAACAGTCGCCTCTTCGTTTCGACTCCAACAATTTGGTACCGGCTGTTTGAAAGAGACTGAAACAACGAACCTCGAACCTCGAAATACTTCTTGCACCGGAATCGTAAGTTAACCAATTACAATCAGCCGATATAAGGACAGTTACGGCATCGAGCTCGTGCTGTGGCAAACTGCGGAAATATAACGATACAGACCGACAGCATCACTGCTAGCCATGTGTACAGTCGAACCATTATACTCCTGACACTAAAGAAAGTTCTCATAGCAAGTGAATAGTGACTTTTTGTCAAGAAATTAGAAGTCACTGTAACATTTTCTGTGTAAAGCTTCCACAATGGACCAAGATTCAGTTAGTTGGATGGACAGCACTTGTGATTTTGTGTGTCCATTTCCAAAAAGTAGAAAATATTTCCGTATAGGGCAAACAGTGATATTGTCTGTTTCGATAATTTCCGCAGTTCCGTGTGCGTGTTCACTGGGGGATCGTAAAGTTCTTTGTCCGTTCTTCATACCACATTTTTTGTTGAATAAATACTCGACTGCGCTAAAGTTGAACTGAACCTTAACTTTAGCGCATGACAGAATGAAGATCTACTTACAAAGAGCTTTGCGACCACCGATAAAACATAATAAATTATTTTCTTGACATTCCCATATCCTTACTTTTTGAGATAAACTGTAGAATTAAATCCCAACCAAAAGGCGATAAAGGTACTCAGTTTCGGTTTGTTTTTATAAGCTTGTTATTATTTAAATAAACAACAACTATATAAGGATATGTGAATGACCAACACATGCCAAAATATCATAGAGCAGCAACATAATATTTCACATAAATTTAAATAAACTCAAATATTGCCTCAACCTGCGTTAAAGCTAAACAATACATGGAAATAAATAAATAGTATGCAATTGGAATTGTTCAGATCGCCCTCACTACAAACATGAGTACATCATAAGCAAAATTAAAATGCTGCCCACATAAGGAAGAACGATCTAAAGATTCTTAAATCAATTACCACAGAAGTATAGAAGTAAAGTGGAAAAACATGCATAGTTTTAGTAATTAAGTGATGAAAATGTGCATGAAAATGTACAAAGAAATGGAGATTTTACGATTCCAGTCGGTACATTCTGGTTTTATAGAATAAGAATATTTTATTGTATTATACAGGTCTAAAAGAACTATATTTATTTATGATTTTAATAAAATAAAGAAGCCAAAAGCGAGTCAAACAGTACAAACAAACGACACCAGCGCCGCCGAAAACCATTTTGTATTTAGAAAAAAAAACATAAACAAAGTAAAGATGTAAAATATATATATATAAATATTTGCAATGACATTATAAGTAATGGGTTTTTTGTTTAATTTTGAATATTTGTAATTTTCAAAGTAAAGATGGCGGCGCGGCGCAAGCTCTGATTCTAAGCCAATTGGAAGCGGCTCACCTCGGGACGACGACCGCCTCGCTCCGCCGCGGCGGCTTGCGGACTCGCACCGCAATCGATTCGATACACAATCGATATTCGATAAGTCAATATCAAAATGAGGATAACTTTGAGTCCGTATTGTCCAACGCACTGATGTTTGCCATCGCATTCCCCATCTCTTTCTACCCTAATCTTATGCCGTGTGACAGAAAAAAGTGGTAAAAACGATGGCGATTAGTGTGTTAAGACAATAAGGCCTTAGATTTCAACGATTCACGGCTACACATATTTACTATACGGGATGCAGACTGTGTTTACCTTTAATGATAAGATAACCAATGGCAGTGGCCGCGCGCGCCGACGACACGCATAAATGAGGGTAGACAGCACCCGTCTACACAACATTAACATCTACCCGCCAATAATCGGATGAAATATCGGGAGCTCGTTAGTCTCATTACACAGTCTACATCCGTAAGCGAATACGAAAAACATATCAAATCGATTGCAGCGTCCTATATAAAATATTATAATTAAACGTAACTTTATGCTTATGAATATGCGATGAGACAAAGCATAGACGGCTTACATGTATTATGTATAATAATAAACATAAATGAATACGCCTGGAGTTCCAATAATTACGCAACGAGCAAAACAACAGCGGGCGCTAACAACCGAGAGCGTATAACTGGCAAAACGACTCACCGTCGTTAAGGTAGTAACAATGTACTGGAACACAATACAATGTATTTAATCTAGGCTCTGTCCTTCATGTCAACTACAGACCCAAATACATAAACACGTATCAACATTACGTTCATGTATTAAGAACTCTAGTCATCAATTTTCGCGAGTAAAGTCAACGAAATGGTACCAGAATGACTCTATTTCTTAAATATCAGATACCATGTTATCAGCAAATACTTTGAGCGGTTCGAACTCGATTTTTTTCCTTATTCTCTAAGCGATTAGTCGAAATTGAGAGAGCAAGAGATCAGCATGATAGGTCGAGTGCAAGTTAGTCGTTAAGGGACAGTAGGCGAAGGGTAGGCCAGTGACGATGTAAGGGCGGCTACACACTCGCAGAGAAGCACGTGTGTAGTCGCCCTAAGTATTACGATGGCATAAAATCTAAGTAGCTTTGTTAGTTAAATTGAGGTTCTGTGATCGTGATAATTATAAGAAATTAAATATTCGCACGACTCGGTTCGAAGTTTTTTGAACACTGAAAAGCGTTAAGTTAATATGAGTTCAAGGCCTAATTTATTTTATTCACGGATCAGAGAACCCCTTCCCCAAAAGTTTCAAGATATTACAGTATGGCGAGACTAAAACTAATAACTTCATTGAGTAGGCCCGCTATTCAAAGCATCCGGTAAACCAAAAACACTTTGAATAAAGCCAATAGTAAACTTGGGTATTTTCTTACTAGATGTTTTGTTATCTGATGTATTGAAAAGCTGAGCCTTAGTAATGATTACAACGTCTTTTTGGGCGACACTTTCATCACAATCATTTGATAATTTACCGTTCATATCAGCCGTTGGTGTGGCCTGGATTGGGAGACTCTCGTGATCCCTGCTGCCGAGTGTATGTGGATGACTTACCGTTGCAACCGGGTATAATGTTAAATGACCCACAGCTATAATGTTGAGAGATTTAAACACATCAGAAATATCTGCGCGCACCTACTTTCTTCACTCATACCACTAACTAAAACATATTTATGTTGAGTCACATATCTGTTAATAATTTAGGCAAAATTACTGTAAAAAAAAAAACAGATGAGGCTGATGTTTTTCTTACGTAAAGATCGAAACTAATCGGTCTGGTCCTGACTCATAATTGTGAATTGAAAAAATATCTCCGGTAATCCTTTCATTGTAATTGTTTTATTTCGATAAAACATTGCACAGATATTATTGACGCGTAGTCAGGTAGAGGTATTTACCAGCAATGGAATGCAGGCTCGTTGTTCGCTCGGTAGGTGTGTGTGCTGGTAACTCACCTTTGTTGTTGGAAGTGAATGGTCAATTCGGTAACTCGCACATTAATTCACACAGTCGAACCATTTCATTCCTGAGCCAGCTTGAACGTTTTTACAAGACGCGTCATACATAACGATAGTTCTGAGGATCGACCGCACCGGTGTTCAAAATATGCACACGTAAACGTAACGACTAACGCATCACTTTATTTGACGCATAACTTTCAAACCGGTGTTCACTCCACCACAACGATGTAAAGCAGGCCGCGGTCTTAAAGTATAGCTGGTACTCGTAGACTAGTGCGGTGGAGACTGGTGCTGGATAGTTTTTGAACAGCAGTGCGGCCGGTCTTACTGGTTACAGGTAGGGTAGTCCCCACTCCCCGGTGAGCGGTGAGCAGCGGGTGTACTGACCGTTGTAGCTGGGTATGTGCGAGTGGCTGGTGTGCGTGTAGTAGGGCTCGGAGTCGGGGCGCGCGTGGTCCAGCTGCCGCGACGGGGACGCGCCCACCGGCGACGAGTAGCGCAGCCGGTACGTCGGCTCGCGGGACGCCGACGGCGTCCTGACGACACACCAGCTTTAAGGCGCGCCGTCCCTTTCTTAAGCGATACTTTCAAGAGGGACGGCACGCTGACCGTTTACCTATACTTGCCCGAATTTAATATGCCCGAATTTCACTTGCCATACCAACTTTTGCCATAAAATATATAGAACCGTGCTGTTTTCAGGATTTTTTTAAATGGCAACATATAGAATGCAGTAGGTTAGGTTAGGTTAGTTTAATAGCAACTCTGAAGAAATTCCTATTTCAGAAATAAATTACTTTGTAGCAAATGAAAATTCTAGAAAACGATACATTCGGGCATATGAAATTCGGGCAAACGATAGAGAGCCCACGCTGACCGCAGGCCAAACCGCATACTGCGTACGTAGCCTAAGGGCGTCCGCTGCGTCCACGTTGCTTGTTTCATCCCATCTAATAGAGCAGCGCAGCGTTGCTATGCTCTATTAAGAAACCAATGAGGGCTATCGTTTTTTGTCTCACTAGATGGCGCACTGTTGCGTGAGGTTTTTAAGCATGGTTTTGAAAGTCTGTTATTACGGGCGTGAAACAAAGTTTAGATTAAAATCATATTTAATACACCTTAAACCGTACCATATAAATATCGAGCATGCCACAGTGTTGCATAGTCCCTGTTTTGTTCGGAAAAAAGGGAGGACAAAGGTTTCCGAAAGACAAAACTGTCTCAAAACACAGACAATCATTGCCCCGGAACGCATATTTGCCATAATTAATTTCAGATATCGCAAAATATTCACAAAATTATTCTAATTATAAATAAACCCGCGTAGCTCACCCAAAAACTATGAGATTTGACATTTCGGAGACCTCACGCTACACTAGCGCCTCTAGCGGCGAATTCATTCGCGATAGCCCTCATTGAAACAGCACGCCGCTCCAAGCCAAGGCGTATACCCGCTTAACACAGTGGACGCCCTCACACCCTCTCGCCTCGAGGGTCTCGCGTGAATGATGGAAAATCTGTTTCTGATCACTCTTGTGGTGGGTTCAGTTCAACCGGGGACCGTGGAAGACGTCAAAGTATTAGCGGAAACAAACTTTGGCGTATTATTGAGTTTTTAAATAATTGGCTGATACACAGGCGTTACTTTGCGGAGGCCCATATTAATGTAATGAACTATACTTTAACATGCGCCTCCGCTACAAAACAAGCGGAGATAAAAGGAAGAATTTTACTGATGCAAAAATGCGAATGTAAACACCACGTCAAGTTTAGTCATGAAGTCCTTTGATTCGAGCAAGTAAGCACTGCAAGCATCGGGACGATACGAGAGTATATTTTTCAATGCGATTCCGGCGCCCAAGCATCGAATTTTTACATAGAAAGTACATTGCATGACTGAATCAATTGATTAATTTTCAATTGGCGCAGTCGGTAGGATAGATTTTTTGTCACGACCAATTAATTTTCAAAGTTTCATGATAAACATTGTTCACAATAATTTTGACCATTAAAATGCATACCTGCTAGCGTTGCGAGGATCTAAATTCTGTTTTTTCCATTGTTGCATCTTTTCGCGCTCTTTGACTTCTTTTAAGAAAACCTGAAATTATAAACAAAACGCTTAATAAGATTGTTTTTTTGTTTTTTGGAATCTTTTTGTATTTTTTATTTCAATTCCAAATTTTTACTTTTACGGTCATCCTGTAAAACCTAAATTGAAAATACAAACTGAAATATAGATGCACAGAATAACCAGAAAAATAAGACCAGCACTGGGAATCGAACCCAGGTCCTCGGCATTCCGTGCCACGTGCTATACCGCTACACCACTGCTGGACAACGGTACAGACACGAATTTTACCTATGCACCACATATCTCTGCTTATTTGTTTCTTATTTAGCCACTTAAGCAGTGACGCTAGCGACATCTATACCGTAGCCCTCATCGAGAAACTTTCGGCATTCCATTGGAACTAACCGCTCACCCCAGCAGTGGTGTAGCGGTATAGCACGTGGCACGGAATGCCGAGAACCTGGGTTCGATTCCCAGTGCTGGTCTTATTTTTCTGGTTATTCTGTGCATCTATATTTCAGTTTGTATTTTCAAAACGCTTACTATTGAGTGAAAGATTTCGTGTCTATTGACAATCAATATATAAGCAATGCGTCAGTATGCTCACCGCCACTCAAATTAAAGAAATATGATCATCATTCTGCAATGAATGTTAAATATAGCACAGACGGTGGTTCAAAAAGAAAGTCACAAGGCTCACTCCTATACCTAGTTTGTGATTACGTTTTGCGGAGCGGGGCACGCAGCCGTAGGTCGTAGGGCCCACTGAAGCATGTGGTGGTGGCGGTGGTACCTGCGCGATGCCGGAGTCTATCTTGGCGGTGGTACCTGCGCGATGCCGGAGTCTATCTTGGCGGTGGTACCTGCGCGATGCCGGAGTCTATCTTGGCGGTGTTACCTGCGCGATGCCGGAGTCTATCTTGGCGGTGGTACCTGCGCGATGCCGGAGTCTATCTTGGCGGTGGTACCTGCGCGATGCCGGAGTCTATCTTGGCGGTGGTACCTGCGCGATGCCGGAGTCTATCTTGGCGGTGGTACCTGCGCGATGCCGGAGTCTATCTTGGCGGTGGTACCTGCGCGATGCCGGAGTCTATCTTGGCGGTGGTACCTGCGCGATGCCGGAGTCTATCTTGGCGGTGGTACCTGCGCGATGCCGGAGTCTATCTTGGCGGTGGTACCTGCGCGATGCCGGAGTCTATCTTGGCGGTGGTACCTGCGCGATGCCGGAGTCTATCTTGGCGGTGGTACCTGCGCGATGCCGGAGTCTATCTTGGCGGTGGTACCTGCGCGATGCCGGAGTCTATCTTGGCGGTGGTACCTGCGCGATGCCGGAGTCTATCTTGGCGGTGGTACCTGCGCGATGCCGGAGTCTATCTTGGCGGTGTTACCTGCGCGATGCCGGAGTCTATCTTGGCGGTGGTACCTGCGCGATGCCGGAGTCTATCTTGGCGGTGGTACCTGCGCGATGCCGGAGTCTATCTTGGCGGTGGTACCTGCGCGATGCCGGAGTCTATCTTGGCGGTGGTACCTGCGCGATGCCGGAGTCTATCTTGGCGGTGGTACCTGCGCGATGCCGGAGTCTATCTTGGCGGTGGTACCTGCGCGATGCCGGAGTCTATCTTGGCGGTGGTACCTGCGCGATGCCGGAGTCTATCTTGGCGGTGTTACCTGCGCGATGCCGGAGTCTATCTTGGCCAGCTCCTGGTGCTCGCGCCGCAGCTGCGGGTCGCGCGGCGCGTCGTGCGCGTCCCCGTTGACGCCGTTGACGCGCGGCTCCTCCTCGTCGCTGTCCGGGACTCCCTTATACGTGTCGGACCAGCGCCGGCGCCGCTCTGCGACACGACCGGACCAACTCAAACTCAAACTATCTTTATTCGATTTAAATCATATGAATGTCAAAAATATCTACCACCGGTTCGGAAAAACCTCCGAGAAGAATCCGGCAAGAAACTTGACGAGGTGTATTTTTTTAAACAGATTTACAATGTTTAACACAGTTTTAGCATGGTGAAGTGGTTGGCTCGCGGCCACAGATAACGCAAAAAAAAAATATTGCCGATAAAATTGCAATCGGGTAGGTAGAGGAAACTAACGGTTTTATCAAATAAGAAAGAAAGAAAGAAAGAAAGAAAACTTTATTTTGGCTCCAAAATGTACCACCTAAAACTAAGACTAGAACTAGCACTAAAACTAGTTCTAGTCTTAGTTTTAGGTGGTACAAATACATTTTAGCAAACTAGTAAGTTATTCACTTTGTGTAATATTTTTTTTATTGAACTAGTGTTGTTACGGCTAGTGACCGTGACCGTTTGTTGGTCGTGCGGGGGCGGGGGCGGGGTCGCTCACCAGGGTCGGTGTAGGGGTAGGGCGGCGCGGGGAAGTCGTCCCGCTCGATCTTGGGCTTGGTGCCGGGCGGCGGCTTGTACGCGGCCGGGTAGTGCGACAGCTCGATCGGCTCCTGCGACACACACACGTAATGATGAATCACTTCGTTATTACTTAAACAACAAATCTCACAGTAGCCGCCTGAGTCTCACGGTCATTTACTTTAAAGTTTTTACGCAGGCCGAGTAAATGTTCAATCAATCAATCAATGTCATAAAGACACGACATGAAAAACTTTTCTCACTTATCTATACACATTTTTGAAGCGTTTGGTTCCATTAATATTATAAATACGTCCGTTTGTTTGTTACCTCATCACGTCTAAACCATTGAACCGATTTAGATGAAATTCTGCATACAGATAGATAGTTTCGAGTCTCGGAGAATGACGTAGAATAGTTTTTATCCCGGAAAATTGCATACTTCCCCGGAACAGCGGTAGACGAATTACACGCGGATGGAGGTGCGGGCAACAGTTTATTTCAGGGGGGGGGGGGGGTGTTACCTCGTTGTTCATCTTGGGCGACTTGGGGCGGGGCGTCTCTGAGCGGATGGAGTCCACGAGCACGCGCATGCCGGGCCGCGACGACGCCTTGCTGCCCGCGCGGCTGCTCGCGCGCGTGCTCGCCGACGCTGCAAGGAAACACTGCTTACTAACTTATCAACTGACAGAGCGGGAAATCAACCGGGATCTTAAAAACCTCTCATCATCATATCAGCCGTAGAACGTCCACTGTTTGACATAGGCCTCTCGCATAGATCTACAGTTGCATCGGTTGGAAACGGCCTGCATCCGCCTTGAACCGGCGGGATTAACCAGGTCATCCATCATCCAGGTCCTACGCTACCATTGTCGATCCGCGGTCTCCATTCGATAACCTTTCGGCCCCAACGGCCATCCGTTCTCCGTGCTTATTCCACCGTTGTTATTTGTTTGGCTATGTCGATGACCCTCACTCTTCTACGTATCTCCTCCTTTCTGAACTGAAAGATCCGGTGTTTCCAGTTGATGAGTTGTATGGCTCGTATCGTAATGAAAAGCGGATCATCACTTTGTCTAGCGGCAAAACTTTTCTGCTAGAGTTGAACTGTGTGTACGTGTATGTTGATGATATAATAGTGTGTGTGGGCACTCACAGGGCGGGCGGTGGAAGTGCGGCGAGGCGGGCGCGCGGTCGTAGGGCTGCAGCGGGCGGCGCAGGTAGCCGGGCTCGCCGGCCAGGTAGCTGTAGGTGGTGATGCGGTGCGGCGACACCGTGCCCGCGCCGCCGCCGCGGTACTCGCGCAGCACCAGCCCCGGAGACATCGCGCGCGACCCGTACTGCGCACCGACACCGTTAAACTACCGCGCACTGCGCCTATGTGGCCACTGGCCAGCAGCGCGCCGTCTATCGCAGCCGATACCGGACGGCGTGATAAAACCGCATAGTGCGTCATGCACTTAGCCCGCTAGCCCGCCAGGTGTGCGAGGGAAAATTCACCAACAGGATACAGCGCCGATTTTACAAACTTTTCGAACCAGGGCAAAATTTGGGCGCCCTTGCCTAGTGACCCCCTACTTCCCCCGATGCTAGCCTAAGCAATTAAAACTTGATTTGACGGGGCACGCCCCCAGTTTGGCCCCTCCCAGATCCGGCGCTGATAGAATCGCTTCAATTTCCTAGCCCCGGTCAGCGCTGCTCTCCTATTCGTGAATTTTTCCTCTCATACTCTAGTGGCTGCGTAGCCTAACACATAGAATATGTTATTGTCTTCGGGTCAAGTTTGAGGACTGCATGGTCCATTAAAAACAAAATAAATTAGTTTGATTGGATATGTTGAGAATATTTGCACTTATCTCATTTCTAACAACATACATCCAGTTACAATTTGAAAAAAGAAGTTATTTCCATATGTGGCTGGCTGCCCGATGCCCGTTCGGCTTGCATTGTCTAGGAACATTCTGGGAGTTTTAGCAATATAATTCTGCACCACAATCTTAAAAAATATTTTCACCTTCAAAAATACTACTAATAATGAACATTTCATAAAAATAAAAAAAAAATGGAAAACAATATCTACATTTTTCTACATCTGCAATAAAACTAAGTTAGTCAACACATCCACATGCTCGGTGCCATTCCGCGGAACAACGATAACAACATCAATATGGGCTCAGCCTGCAGCCTGCGAGTTCTATGTAATACATTGAGTAAATAATAATAAACAACTGAAACCTGTAAATGTGTCAACTGAAAATAAAGTTTGTGTTTTTGAACCGTGACAGAAAAGAAAGTAATGAAAAATAAATTTCCAAAACACAAGTAAGAGCAATTTAGTTGAAAGTAAAATGTAAAAATATTTTTCTTTACTAAATTTTATACAAAGCTGAAAGTCGACAATGTTCTTAGTTGTAAAAATTATTGACGATTTTATATTTAGGTACCAGTACCACCTTTATGACGTCGGGATGATTTAAAAAGGTTATTGAATTTTATTATAACGTGTAGGGTTCGACTTTCAGCCAAGTAAAGCATACAACTAAAGAGTATAAAGGCGTGTGACGGACCTTCCTGGTCAGGCTACTGTACGGGCTGCAGTACGAGCCGTTGACGCTCGGCGTGCGCGAGCGCAGCGAGAACTGCGACACAGATCACCCACTCAGAGCTACTGCATACCAGGGGTTTAAAACGCGCGCTTGCAACGCGTCATTTAAGAACCGAGAGTTCCCAATTTATTGGAGTCGCCATCATATTTTCCGGAGCGGTCAAGGTGATCAGAAATATCAAAACAAGAAATCTAAATGCCTTGAGAATAGAGTGCATGTTCCAATAATTTTGACCATTTCTGCCGCTCCGAATATCTCAGGACGCACTCCTTCTGCGTGTACAGCTACGAGGGTTTCCTGATAGGCTAAGGCCCTGTTTCACCACTTGTCGACTAACTATAAGTAACGGATATCAGTGATGCCATCTCTGTTTGTTTTGTCCGAATAAACAAAGACGGCACTACTTTTATCTGACACTTAAAGTTAGTCGACAAGTGGTGAAACAGGCCCTAAATATCGCTAGATAGCGTTAGTAGGTATCGAGGGGTCCGTTAGACGTTACTGTCTTGCTTGCTATTGGCTCATTTAGTTACTTAACCAATCACAAACGCGACATATATCAAAGTCGTCAAACCTCACGATACAACTGGCCTGCCACTGAAACCCTCCTTCGGGAAGTCTTATTCTTAAAACGCACGTTTAAAAAGCGCGCTTTTTTAAACGCCCGATGTATAAGTACCAGCTCTCAGTCCCGCGTCGCGGCGCCCTCGCTCACATGGAAAGGATCCTACTATATAGGCCGATCCTCGACCAGAAATGTGCTAAGCTGCGTTACTATACAGGGTGGAAAGTTGAGATGAGGCAGCAAGGGCAGCTACTAGATCCGTTGCTGCTACGCGAAAATGCTCTTAGTACACCTTTACTAACTTTTTGAGTGATGACAAATGACATTCACAGATTTTTGATAAAATGTACAGTCAGCGAGAAAATCGACAGATTTGACTTTTTTTTTTAATGCCAATCGGTCCCATTTCTATCAAGGATTAAAACACTCTTTGAGACCAACTAAGGTTAGAGTACTAGAACACCCACAAATCAAAGAAAACTTTTTCCTTACAGTTCGTAGGGTACTAATTTGCAAAGTGAAACTTTCGCATGTTGTTTTTTTACAAATATGAATCCTTTATGCTTAAAGAAAATTAAACAGTATGTAGACAACTAAAAACTGAACATTTTAACTAAAGTTAGTGTCTTAACCCAGTATTGCTGCCCCATCTCAACTTTCCACCCTGTATGCGTATCTGATCGTTTATCTTTGTAGATGCTAGTTAGAGACTAGAACACGAAAACGACGAGTGTCTACGCCATGCAAACAGGTTCTTTGGTTCTGCTTCATTAGCCTACTCGTTTTCACCAGTACTACTAAGCTTTATAAAATTTTGTAATTAGTGAATGTCATTGTGGAGGTCAAGAGGGGAGGCTTTTGCCCAGCAGTGGGACACTATACAGGCTACTTAAAAAAAAAGTGAATGTCATGACTGACATATATTCTTGGCTACGAAAGTAAGCACATCTTTGGCGCAAAAGCAGCCTTAGCTGCCGAGACCACCGTTTTATTAATTTGCTATTTTCTCTACCTATAACATACTGTCTCGGCAGTTGGAAGCTTGCCAAAAGGAAAGGAAGGAATTACTTGGTCCGGTAAAATAACTCAGCTTAGAAACACCCAAGGATCACTTTGTCAATTGTTAGTTTCCAGAAATTGTAAATGAAGATGAAAAGTCACTTTCTAAAACACATTTTTCTTCAACTAACTTTTTAGTACCTATATTAGGATAGTGAAGGAATAACGAGGAAGAGCTACTCTGCAGTTAAAGGAAATTAGAGCGAGAGCGACGAGACGCGGCCGCGAGTGTTTTGGGGACCCCTCCACGGTGTCACCTCACTGTTCCGGATTCTGGTTTATTTTGATGTGTCGAGTACACTCAGCGACAGTTGAAAAAGTAATTCTTGTATTACAAGAAGATATTGGAAGTGTGACAAAATAACACATTAATAAGGGAGGAGATCCGACAAGTGAAGTAACACGTGCAGGGGCAAGATGCATTGCAAATAAACAACAACAAAGGCACTGAAAAAAGAACATAAAAGTTAAAACAAAATTATAATAACACAAGTTAAAAATAAGAAATTGCAAAATGAATCGTTACAAAAAAAATTGATGTTTGGTCGTCGAGTGATATTAAGTTTTTGGATTCACTGTGCAGTCGAGTTCCAAAATAACTTTACACTTCAGTACCTCGTCACGGTACGGCCTTTTGACAATCTTAGACAAACATTTCCGACACGAAGTGATAGTGACAAGGTAGTAAAGTGCAATCGTAACTTTGGACTCGATCAAATAAAATGAAAACCAGTCAGGATGCACACAACGCTATTCACTTTACAAGCAGTCTTTACAATATTTTGTTCAGGGTTCATTTATCATTACATCAGCCGAACAACGTCTTGTCGTACACAGGTCTTCCCCAAGGATCGACGATCGGTTTTGTACTATGTGTAGCCAATGGCTTACACTTCGACGAAGTCTTACCAAGGTATGCAATTTGATGAGCTATATCAGTAACATTAGTCCTCCTACAACTCTATTTTTTTTAACTTTCTCGTATTTACGATACTTCTTTTATTTTCGAATCTGTCTTGTCTTTTAACATTCTCAGACAAAGTACAAAACTGAAACGTTATTCCTTGTAAAATGCACAGCGTGTGTGGCTACTACAAGAGGTTTCATTGCACGCTGTCCGAAAATGTCCGACCACTCATTCAAAGTCGGACTTTGGACTGATTCGAACAGCGCAGCATGAGTACGCGACAACACCGAACCCACTACGTCGTGCACTAAGGACGCACCGCGGTGCGTGAACACTCACTAAAACTACTTTTCACTTCTCATGCTCGTAAAGTTCGTGTTTATGCTGGGTCTATGCTCTAGTGCATAAAGTAAAATCTTCGTCTAAGACCAAGGCGTAAACAGCCATAAACAAAGAAGAATCTACTAATTTTTTAAAATAATTTTAATTTATAAAAAATTATTAAATAATTTATAATAGTAATGCGTGAACAATAAAAGGTACTACATTGTAAGTGAACAATTGTTTCCACTATTGCTATTTAATTTCCTCGCCATCGAAGTGAAAAGTAGAGTGTAAAACTCGAGCATTAAACCCATTTTCCCTTCGACGTGTCTATCCACCCTCGCCGTACCAGCTCGGGTAGCTATATGAACGTTTTGGGTAAAATGGCTCGTTTTATGCTCTTGTTGTACAATCTAATATTAACTACAGATACTACTATAAAAAGTGCACGTTCAAACAAACATAAATACACCCGCCAATATTTCGTAGCAAGGAATGTTTGAGCTCCAACTTTTTGATGGCTAAACTATCTGTCGTACTTAAAAACATGATCAATGTACAGTATTGTACAGTGTCATACGCACTGACATCTCCAAGTCGAGCATTCATTGGTCCCATTTACTCACGATTCGATCGTTACGATCCGTCGTTCAAACAAAATCCAAAGTGGGATGTTATTGACCACAGCAGTATTTAAGAGGAATAGAAATGTTATCGTATGTATTTCCTTTCAGAATCCACTTCCCTTCTCCTTATTCCGCGCACGTTGTTTTGTTTTCGTAGATTTTACTAGACTGCTGAAACGCACTACTGAAATGCAATTTTATTTAAACCCACCATCTCTATAATAACCCATTTTTAACTTCATTACATAAGCTTTTTAGGCATATAGGCGGCTCATGCGTTTAGCTCTCGTGACATTTCTATTCCTTTTATTATTAGCTCTGTGATATTGATTCATAACTCGTGGTTTCGTTGAGGTCGCATTGTGTGTGTGGTGTGTGGTGGTTGGTACCTGCAGCTCGGAGGAAGCGCGCTCCGCGTCGGGGTCGGGGTCGGCGGGGTCGCGGGGCGCCGGCCCGCACCGGGGGTGCCAAATGGCCGCGCCTGGAGATGACACAGGCGTACCATTATTACTCCTGAATGTTACAGTTCAACGCATCATGTAGAGGCACTAGCCTTATAATACTACGAACGAAGTGCAAAATTCGAACTTCGTATCTTGCTGTCCCGCTGACGCTAATAGTATTTAATACGAGAGTGAGAGGGACGGTACGATACGAACTTTGATTTTCGATTTCGTAGTAGACCCCTTGAGGCTGTGGTAGGAGTGCTGGCTAAGAATAGATATTGCATGTATAGAATTATCATTCACGACTCCTGCGTTTCAAATTACATATAATTCTCATAGTTCCTTCGTCAGGACCTTTAACCTTTTCCCCGCCACGTCAAAATACAAAAGACATCACCCATACGCTAGGCTTCTATATTGCAATGCCTTAACGCAATTGAACGAAGGTTGCTTTTGCATTGAAGTAGGACGTTTATATAGGTCGTTAGCGTGGAACCTGTGGTGCGTATATATGAGTCGTTGGCGTCCAAAAGGTTAATAATCTAAGGTCTTTTTTCGCATTACATTCGTTAAATACACACAATCACGCCTCTTTCCAAATGAAAGAGGGGATCAACACATTCGTTAAAATTTAACTTAAAAGCGAGGAAGAAAGAAATTTGTAAAGGAACTGCAATAGCTTCGCTAAAGGAACTAAACTACTGCAAATAATCCACATTACGATCGTTTGCTCAACGAAACATTTTTCTAGAAGAAATAAATTAATTGACGAGTGGCCGACATCCCCTGGTTACTTTTAAAAATCCTTAGATTTCGTCGAGCAACAACCGTTCTCAGTGGCGGACTAAGGTTGTTCAGGGGCTGGGGCCGGAAAGCTGAATGAGACCCCCAGTATCTGAAGTTGATAGTCGAAGCATATTTTTAGTCTTGTTGAGGAATCAGGACTTCAGCAAAGTACTTGCGGACATTTGGATACCCCCGTGACTGGCCCCTTCCGTCCCACTGTTAGTCCGCCACTAGTTCCTCTAATAAAATCAATGATGTATAACCCGACCAAGCTAAGTTTGCACCTCGCTCGCACTTAACAAGAACAGTTAAAAAATTAAATATTCAACAAATAGGAGACGAAAATTTTAGCATTAGCAGCTTTAATTTTTTCGTCGCCGATACGCGTCTTCCGAATTTTCGTTTCCTATTTGTTGAATTTGAAACGTTTGTATTGTTGTCGTGCAAGCTTAGTTCGGTGTTGCTGTTGATATATGAATACCCTGGAGGAACATTTCCTCGCCGTCCCCGAAGGGGTCCCCGCACTTGGAGCAGCGCGCGCAGGTGGGATGGAAGTGGTGCGTGTCGCCGGCCTGCAGCACCTTCCCGGCGATGTATCGTTGGCAGTACGCGCAGCGCACGCCGAACAGCCGCTGGTAGTCGCGCTCGCAGTAGGGCGCGCCGCCGCGCCCCATGTACTCGCCCTGCAGCACCGCGCCGCACGCGCCGCACGCGAAGCACCACGTGTGCCACTGTCTGCAACGGAACCCTTATACTTTCGCCATGTCCGACTGTCTGTCCGTCAGGGACTATCAATGCTAGAAAGCTGTAATTTTGCACGAATATATATGTAAACTATGCCGACAAAATGGTACAATAAAAAAATTCAAAAATAATTTGGGGGTGATTTTTTTTTCTCATTCAATCTTATAGTGTGGGGTATCGTTGGATTAGGTCTTTTAAAACCATTAGGGGATTGCTAAAACAATTTTTCGACTCAATGATTTGTTTGCAAAATATTCAACTTTAAAGTGAAAATTTTCATTAAAATTGTGCGTCCCCCCTCTAAAATCTAAACCGGTGGGTGGAAAAATTTGAAAAAATTCAGGATTATAGTAAGTATATCAAACTTACAAGGAAAACTATAACGGTTAAGTTTTCTTACGAATTATTAGTAGTTTAAGAGTAAATAGCAGCCTAAGGTATAAAATATACCTAAACTTGGAATATTCCGTACAGAATATGAAATCCTTAAAAAAATATTACTTAATTTTTTCGTAATGGCTACAGAACCCTTTTTCGGACGTGTCCGGCACGCTCTTGGCCGGGTTTTTTTTTCAAATATAAAGACCCAAAAAATACTCTAGTTTCAAACGTAAAACACAACCAAGACTATTACTTATTATTAATACTAGACTGACTTGCCAGTATTTGTAACCAATTTCAGCCTTATGCAAATCCAATAATATTTAAATCACTTAACAGTGACTTCCCAATGACCATCAAAGTGAGGTGAATTAAACGAAACTAGTCAATCAGCGGTTTACATTTTCTACATTTATCTAAGCACATAAACTTGATCATGATCAGAAAAACAATGTTTCAATTCTGTTCTGATGTAGAGATCTGCCTGCTCAAAGTACGCGAAAACTTGTCTGCTCACCTGTCTAGTGCAACCAGTGCTTGTCCTTCTGACAGCTCCTGCCCGCAGCCCGCGCACTCTGCAAACAACAATAACTTCATCAGCACCGGTGCACCAACTACCAGAGCCGATTAGTTCTGCATTAGTACATGAACTGTGCTGGGCGTGAGCAATGCAAGTGTTTCATTGGGTTTAGGCAGCTTTTATTTTTGCCAGTTGACTATAAGGTATTGCGCTGGAGACGGAGACTCGGCGAATGTTATTTTGTGAAAGATGCATTTTTGAAGCAAGTGGTCACTTTGTCTCGTGACTGGTACGGTGACATCGCATTCCGTTAGTCTTTAAAGTATGTAGTTAAAACAAAAGAGTTATCATTCATAAAATATTGGAACTTTCAGGTTCAGTAAGGGCAAGCAGTGTGCTCTTCAGGCAAGGTATTTATGATCCTAAGAATGGTGTTAGACGATAAAGTTATTGACAATTGTGGGAAGAGTTCTAGCATTAATTCTGAAGTTTTAAATGTACTTAATTAATAACTGATCTCAATAAAACATCCACGTAACAGAAAACGAATTATTTGCGTGATTTAATTCCTCTAAATCTCGAGTTTGGTAAGCAAGGTGCAATCGATCGTCCAAAAGGTAAAATATAGGATATGACGATATTCAATGGGTTTCTAAGAGGACCGAAAATATTTAAATGAGCGACTATTTCGGTTGCTCGGATATATCTGGTGGTGACCGAGTCGAATACAAATATTTAGGTCACATTGTCACCAAGCTTACCAAGAAAGAGGTGATAATATGAAAAAAATACACCAGCAAAACCATGGATGCTATATCAAGACAAGCGTGCAAATGGATGAGATGTGCCGACCATATCTATCACCGTGTTCACCGTTCTGGTCGGGCGCGGCGTCGCCGGGGCGGGCGGGGCGGGCGGGGCGGGCGGGCTGCGCGGGCGGCTCGGCGGACTGCGCGCGCGGCGCGGTGTCTGCGCGCGCGCGCTGCGGCGGCGGCTCGGGCGCGGGCGACGCGGGCGCCGCGCGCGCCGTCTGCCGCTGCGGCGCCGCCACGCACGCCCCGCACACCACCTCCGCACCCGTGTACGTCACTTTCTCGCCGGAGGGGAACGCGCGTCTGGAAACGGCAACAGTTGATGTCAGACATACTATCAGTAAAGGGTTCGCACACGATCATCTCAGCCGGAAGACGTCCACTGCCGGTCAAATGGTTGTAGACCTTCCTCAACTATTTCCTCAATAATCAGTTTTATTCTAAAAATCACCAGAACGTCCATTAGCTGAGCCTTATTTAGGACGGTGCGCAAAGTATTGTGCTAACTTTACATTGCGGAGCCGCGTGGCTGGCTATGGATTCACAAGTGTTTAATCATCGACGCCAATTACTGCAAATCGTGCGATATTGCTCGCACCGTCTAAATCAGACTTCAGAATATGATTGAGGGTACGCCCAGAGGTATCGATATGGCTGAATGCCTGCCTTGTTCCGGCACCTCCACCACGAATAATATAGGAACTGTACGTGCAACCTTGTTGAAACAGGGCGCAGAATACTCACTTGCATCTTGCGCACGTGAAACACTTCTGGTGATAAGTGTTGCCGAGGGCTGAGACCACTTCGCCCTCGACGTACTGCCCGCACGCCGCACATCGCGTGCCGAAAGCGCGCTGGTAATCCTGGAAATAGACAAAATATTGACCTTAGATAGGAGCCATTTGGATTTGTAAACACTACTACCGTCATCATCATCATCTCCAACCAATAGGTTTCTTACTGAAGTACTATGTTTTTATCTTTTTTTTTTCATTACAAAGTTGTGTTGTTGTAGCGCAGAATCAAGTAAGCAAGGAGAGATAATATTGTAGTTTTTTTTGATGCAGAAAAAGTGTAGCATAAAATATAGTGTCAGCGGGCCCCAAACTAGGCAGTGCCTGTATCTTGGGCGCCCTGAAGAGTTGGTATTCCAAACAAAAAACGAATTACAGTGTTCTTAATAGGTACAGAAGTAATAGTTCAGAAGAAACAGAATGAAACCTTCCTCATCATCATCATCATCTCAGCCTATATACGTCCCACTGCTGGGCACAGGCCTCCTCTCAGATCAAGAGGGCTTGGGCCATAGTTCCCACGCGGGCCCAGTGCGGATTGGGAGAATGAAACCTTCCTAATTACTACCAATGCCACAATATAAAATAATAAAAAAGGGTGTGTGTGTGTATGTGTGTGTGTGTATCTTATTATCTTATATTTTCTAGTATCCCAATCTGTAACAGCTGAGCGGAGCGAGGCCAGAAAAATGAAGCGTTTCTATTGGTTCATGAAAAACACATTCCTCACACTCACACATCTCTGGTGGAAACGGAGCCTAAGCCCAGTTTAGACGAAGAAACATCATGGAAGTTGTATTTCATTGCGAGACCGTAAAGCGGACGAGTTTGAAGCAGTCAATCGAGCGCCGTAATGTAAAGAGACATCCACGATTTCTGTTGGAGGTGTAGTATTTCTCTCCAGCCCCTGGCGGTGTGGCGGTGTGGCGGTGCGTACCTGCGGGCAGTAGTAGTGTCCGTCCTTGCAGAAGAAGCCGCCCTTGGCGAGCGAGGCGGCGCAGGCGCGGCACGTGAAGCACGCCGTGTGGAAGTACTTGTCGGACACGCGCAGCACCTCGCCGCTGCACTTGCCGCCGCACGCGCCGCACACTACCTTGCCTGCAACCACAAAACAAACATTTTATTTATATGCGCCATGTTCAAAGTTTTTTACTTTCTATCTGCATGTTTGTTAATGTACTGTACAGTCACCTGCGTTAATATCTGCCACAGCGGAGCGTGCATAAATATCTGACACGTCTTACCGGCTCTAGAAATAGAGTCGTATCAGATATTTATGCAAGCTATGTGGTGTCAGATATTGTTCTGGTAACTCCACTGCTCTTACCACGTCAATATAAACTAACTCTGAAGATTATTTTCTTTTTATCATTCATATTTGTATTCTAAAACATAATTATGTTTCTTTCCGAATGTTCTCTGTACTTTTTGTCGACTTTACTTGCATTGTCACCCAAACTACATTTGCATACCAAATTTCAAGTCGAGCCATTAACCGTTAAAGAGTTCCGTCCTGCGGAGAGGATCCTGGCCGGAATACCAGGATGTCACTACCAGATTACTGTATTGTCATGTCACATAAGTATGCCAAAGTTCTAGTCAATCCGACTACTGGAAGTTGGTAGAATTTAACTAGCAAGATTTAACTGCAGACAGACAACGGGACAGGTGAAACTAAATAAAAGCTTGTAAAAAGAAAAAAGATTCACGGAAAAAAGCAATAACGCTGCTAATTTCAGAAGATGTGACAAGAGTATGTGTGTACGGCATTGGAGAATATTACACGTCTTTATAATAAAGAACTCATTCATTATACTCGTATCAATTTAAAATGTTTTTATACTTTTTTATCTAATCTGTCCATTTTTCATAATGAACGAAACAAATTTATCAAGGTCACTATCATCAGCTATCATATGACCTCTTCACTCAGTCATTAGACTCATTTTAGAGGCAATAAAGCTGGCATGGCACCTATCACGTGGCGGAGCGGAGCCGCGCGCTCACCCCGTTCGTTTATTAAGAGGTGTCGCGGCCACAAACTTTTCGATTTCGGCGCCCAGTTGTTAATAAGAGCAAAGTAATAAATTGGAATTAAACGTGTCGGGGTCAATTGACGGGCAGGGCAGGGGCCACGAACGAGGGGACGACTCAGGCCGCGGCCGCTAACGTGCTCAATGACTTTACCCCTGCAGCACCACAGCAAAGTGAGCATTGTGTCCAACGATTAGAGTTAATGCAACAGTCCGATTAGTCCCCCAGGCCCAGGGTACAAATGCTCTGACAAATTATCGGCTGCACTGCGCGGCAACCTGCGTCGGTATAACTTGTTGAAATATCGGTTTTACGAGCAGCCGTAATAACGCGAAGGTCAGTGTTTATTATTGTTTTTAGGTCAGCGTTTATTAGACATTAGACACGAAAATTAAATTTCGCTTTTTATTTTATGGATGCCGTAGTAACGGTTTAAAATGGGTGGCGAAATCGTGAAGCAGTAACCAGTAACAATTAGTTGCAGACTATTTTGTTGTTTTATCGAATGATTGCAGCAGCTCAATTCACTCGTAACACTTTCATTTAGATTGTTATTAAATCCAACGCAGATTCTTTAAAAAAAAATCTGAATACAAATTAAAGGACGATAAAAAAAATGTTTTGCATTATCGGCGTCGTCATCATTCATTCACCACCGGACACTGTCACCGCCAAAAACCTATTTAATTTAACTTATGAATTCCAAGTTATCAAGCTTTAGAGAACAAGTATACTCAGCAGCGTCATGTGAACATCATACACAAGAACCCTTCGCTCAGATTGTTTTGATAACAGCAGGTCGAACGATCGCATCCATCTGTCGACTGCACAAACCAAACATCTGTTTAGATGCACCTTCAAAAGTACAGGATATTCAGCCTTATAAAGAAACACAGAGGGTTGCTGTTGCTATGAATCGCATTGTATATAGCACGGCACGAGCCAGCTAGCTGGGGAAATAAGACTTTATTGTAACAGAAGTAAGCGTGATTGGTGCGTGGTGATCGGAAGCAGCTGTGCCGGCGCGTGCCGTGCTAGGAAGTCAGGCGGTAGTAAAGCGCATCTGGAGGTTATAGAGGGGCACCTTTCGGAAGTCCGGCTGCATCTTTTTAAATACAGATAGTTTTTTAATTAGAAGCAGAGGGTTGAGTGGCGATTAGATCTGGTGTTTAGTTAAACAAATATGTATGGGCCGATTGAGGCAGCGCAGCGCGAAGTCCCATAATCCAAAAAGCGTTTGATGAGTTTTAGTGCCATAAAAGGGATTACGACTATTACGAGTATTACCATTTTAACTTTAAGTTGCGTCGTCTGTGTAAGTTTTGGTTTCATGGTCTGTTGATGAAAAGATGTGTAAGAAGGCCACTACTTCCTACACAGCTGAATCTGTCATTTTGATTTTCTAAGCGTTAACACTAAATGGAATCAATTAATTTGACTTCGGTCCAATGACGTCCGCAGCTCTTTGACACCAATCAGTGCCCAATTGAATCTAATAAGTAATAAATGTCTTTCAACATCAATCGTTCGCGTCAAAACTGCTCTTTTTTGCCCCGATTCGGTAGATAGAGGCAAAACGCATCGTAAAGACAACTGCAAAGCCTATACTGGGCCTTGCTGTTTAACATACACTATTGATTTGTGATGTAGATGTTCAATAAGGAATATATTATTTGTATTGTTTGGTGGCTAATGGTTATCGGTCTGCTTGGTTTTATTATTTAAGCACTCTGCCGAACTAAATTTCCACCCCGAAACCATAACCCAAAACACGCAAACGGAATCTCGTAAGCTAAAACTACTTAGGTACAAACAAACGAGTTTAAAACTGCAGACACAATCCGGCGGCGCCGGTAGGTCTCGGTATACTTTTTGTGGAGTTCTGCTCAAAGTTAAACTCGCACGAGTGTCGTGACGGTTCTTCGTGACTCCGTTTCGTGTTCCATGAAATGATAACTCTTTCTTTTGTGCGCTAGAACAGCGCCGACAAGGAAAATATTTAAGTAGTATAAAATAGGTAATCTAGCCAAGTATCGCAAAACCCTCGAGAATATCTGATTATAAGTTTCCGTTCACCTGCGTAAGACTACGGATGACCAGTCACGCACAGGTCAACGAACCATGTGGAATTATAATCGAAATAATCTGCTCCAATATGAAAGAAAAGCAACCAATGATCCTGTTGAGACGAGTTTGAAGAGAAACAACAACTTGCGTACCTACCTATATTATATTCTAAACATGAAATACTTCTAGAATGTTAATTTTATTTATTTATTATTTATTACATAACAGCATAACAGCTTCAAAGCATAACAGTTAAACCAAAGCACTGTGAAATTCAGATGCAATTTACACAAAGAATACACATAAACACATGTTCGGTACAAGGGGGCTACTACGAAATTCGAAAATCGAAGTTCGTATCTTGCCGTCCCGCTGACGCTTATATTATTTAATACTAAAGTGAGAGGAACGATACAATACGAACTTCGATTTTCGAATTTCGTAGTAGCCCCCGTGAGCAAAATGCTGTCAACCTGAACAGCGGCGCGCTATTTCCAGCGCTGTCTCCGACAGGTGTAATTAATTTAGTTAATGAACGCCGGCCGACGCCAGAATGCCAGCCGAAGCCTCGCAATGCCCCCTAATCCCCCGATATCTCGACGTGAACCGTCATGCCCCACAAATATGAGAAGCGCGTGACAACTTACTTTTTGTATATCGCTTTGGAAAGGAGTTCCATTTTAACAGACATTTATTAGGAGTGTCAAGCTCGAGACGCCGTTTGGAGTGTAAACTAAAAACAAAAAGCTGGCTCGATGGTTTCTTTAAGTAAAACAGCGTAGATAGTTAAAAATACCTTCCAACCCATCAGGTTGGATTAAAGTTTGTTCCAACGAAATATTGCTGTTTGCTCCCTACACAAGATAAGCAGAATTCGCTAACACGCCTCGACAGCGACAGCTACATCTGAGCTGAGAGTAGTCGAGCAATCAGACGGAAGGATTTGTGTTGATTACTTGTCGCTCCGCCGCCGTTGTTCTAATGAGCGTCTTTGTAATATTGTCGCAAGCACTCGCAATCAGTTGAAAGCATCTCTTCTCCTTCTATAAAATTATCTTTTGCGAAAACGCTACTGAAAGCATCACCGTTTGAGCTTGACGCGGCACCGACATGAGCCACCGACTCATGGCCTACCAGTAACGGCCTCCAGCCAGTAAGGACCTACTTTCCAGGTACAGGATGGATCATCTACTCGTATGTAAAGTCAGTCTCAGAGCCGAGTGGAGGGAATGCATAGTATAAATAAGGGGCTGGCAGCTCGCCAGCGCCCGCGCAGCTTCCGCATCGTCCACGGATTAGCCCGGGGCTCGTGAATTTAATGCCTTATTGGTAGCACTAGAACAACTCGACATGCTATTTCATAGACCATTTTATAGGTAATGTTCGCCGTTTGAAGTGTAGCTGCGACTTCATTCCGTTTACTGGCAGTCTAAGTTTATGGCCTACCTAGGCTTTGAATATTTGTTTTCTCTATAAAATGTTTATTTGAGCATAAATCTTTGTTTGTTGACAGTTCATTTGCTAGCATCTCAAAGCTCAACGGGAGTACGAAACCTTACGGAGATTGTAGATGTGGCATTTGGCATTCTGCTTTGCAAGATTATCAACCAAGCTACGACTCATTGTTTCCTGGTTCGGCAGGTGCGAGCCTGAGGAATGTTGTAATACTCAACACACAAAGACATTCATGATTCTAGTGACCTCTAATAGAGTACTGGTGCTGGTTATCACGGACCAACAATCCGCCAGTCACATTATAAAATTACACTCAAACAAAAACATAGAAAAAACTCGTCTAAGAGCCGTGCGCGTGAGTCACTGGCGGCCGCAAAAACCGCGGCTCATGACAACAAAATAACAGGTGAGAGGATGACTGACAGCGCGCCACGAACCAGCGGCGGTAGCGGCAGAAGACTTGAATAAACTAACTTACATGAGATCAAGTCAAATATGCATTACTTAATCTGATTGAAAGAAATGTAGTCTTAATAAAATCAATTAAAAGAACAGATAGTGTAATAAAACTGTCTAGACTTTGGTAATTTTAAAAAATAAATCTGCAGTAACGACAGCACCAGCCAAATTACAATCTCGTCCGCATATATCACTTGGCAAATCAGTGCAGGTGCTTAAATAAATATGACACATTAGCCTTTCCCGCGCATTCCTCCGCGATCGATTTATTTACGACCGCTGCTGCTGACTACTGATCGATCAGCAGTAAAAAGCGGAGTAATTGCCATGGAGCGACCAGGACGCGACGCGGCGCATTCGCCGACCAAGTAATATCTATTACTCGCTCTTATTTTAGATCAAGCATTATTACGATACCAAACATGGATTCCTGCACGCTCATGTGCACTTTTTCCACATTCTCCCAACAGATCGCAAGAAAAATCTCAAGTGGCGTGTAATCGCAAATCATCACTTTTTACCGACTGATCAATCGAGAGTGCTTGCATTAATTACACGCCTTTGTATCGAAACTGAGAATCGCGAGTTACACATGCAATTACGTATGTATACATAATAGTAGCTGCTTAGCTGACTAACTCGCGAGTTCGCGATGTATCTTTACAAATTCGGAGAGGCATGACTCACCAGCAGCGAACGCGCTGTCAATTACAGCCGCCATTGCGATTAGGATGATATCAAATGGCAAAAAAACATCGGAGTAACGGAGCTGGCTTGTACCAGACGATGCTAATGTCGCCATTATCATTCCAGTCCCGTTCGCAAACAAATGAGTCACTGATATTGCCAATGCTGTCACACGCAGCATGCTTCAAACGACTATAAATCAGCTCGATTAGGGGCATGGCCACGAAGCGACTTGGATATTGCTAATTCACAACAATGTGTCAGTAAACGCATAACATCGCAACACTTTAATTGTTGACCAAGCGGGCGCATCAAATTAATTGAGCCAAGGACTCTACTTTCGATGTCAGAGAATAAGTGCGTATGTAGAAACAAAGCCAGAGACGGTCCTCGGGGGCCGGACGGCCGGTGCTCCCGAGGGAGGCATTTTGCAGACCGCAGCCGGCTGCTTCCTCAATACATCATTCGCTGTCGTGTTTGGCTAATCCCTCAACTTCACCGCCTGGCCTGGCAATGAATTAAAAGTTAGCGCGTTTCGGAAACAATTCCGTGCGTTCGTTCATGTTGGTGGTGGATCCTAATTAGAAAAGGGACCAGTGGCGTAGCTACTGGAAGGCTAGACGGGGCAGTACCCTGGGGCCCCCAAGCACATGGGGCCCCTCGGACTCTAACTTACAAACTATAAATGAGAAATCTGCTGAAGTAAGTCGAATTGCGAAAAACACGACGAACGAATACGGAACAAACTATTTTAAATAGTTTAGTTGGGGCCCTAGTTTATTTTTTGCCCCAGGGCCTTTGGTTACCTAGCTACGCCACTGAAAGGGACGTATTCCTGCGTATGGAAATCGCATGTCCCTCAGTATATTTTGGAACAATGTCCTAAATACCGCATTCCACACGTAAAAAACGGTCTCTTCTCTAGCGCATAAATCACGCATACATTTTGGACTACCATTGCGGATAGAAAATAAGCTCCATACTCTAATCGCATTTATTTCGAACGAATTCTACTCGAGTGCACTATGAGTGCAATTGCCGCAGTAATGGGCAGTGCAAGTGCTACGGGGCCGACGCGGACGCAGCTCATCGCTAACCACAGCCATTACCGCGTCGCTGGCGCCGCTTCACGAACGGGATTACCACCTTCGCTGGCATCTCCTCCGTTAAAGGTGATAGCGAATATTTCAAATTTCCATAAAATAATTGAACATTATGATTGATCACATCTCTCCACAATTAAATGTTCGTAGCAAAACAAATTGCCAATCTCCACTCTAACTAAAGCCAAAACATACTGGAAAGCGGAAATGTCACAGGAAATAATAAATGACAAAAACTAATGAGCGGACAAGAAAGCTCATTAATAAAAATACTATCTAGCACTAGTCTGCTCTGCTATAACCAAAAGCATCGCAGGAATCGCAGTCTATTACCGATGGTATTCTCGCACTCGACACCAGTGCAGGGATTGCATTTCAATGGAACACTTAAACCGTCTAGGTTTCTAATAGACCTGGTAATAAATCTCCTGGTTAATTAACAAGCGATGCAGAGGATAAAATATATGAAACAAACGTACATAGTGAAGGAAATATAACAGCAGCGGCGTCGTGACCCCGCCACGCCAGCCCGAGCGGCGCACAATTAACACGTTATCTCTGTTACTTAACAAATTAGTAGAGTAATGGACTTTGCTTTCACCCTTGTGCAACGCTATTGATTTTCACTTTGCATCAGTCCGATACAATGTTTAACGCAATTTAAACTGACAAGCGACTTGCGAAACATAGATCTAAAATGAGAGGATGCAGCGGTTACGTGTTCCATTAGGAAAGAAGTTTGTGGTTCGACGTTGAAAGCTTTACTTTGTTTTATAGAGAAACCGGCCGTTGAGGAGCGTAATGATGATGAATGCGGAGGTAAAAAGCATATCACCTGTTCGTAACGGGGCTAGGGGTCAGGTTCCCGTGCATCGCTCATTTGTCACGGCGCGTCCAGCGTCGGCGAGACCTCGTGACAAATTGTGCTGTCAATCAAGAGGCTTTCTCCTGCGGTATGATTTAGATAAATCGTCGATTCCGCTGCTGCACTCGCGCGACAGCGGGCGACGACGGGAGAGATTAACAGTTCGCAGTGAAGTATACACACGCCGTAATTACGGTGTCACGACCGTCTATTATCTCAGCATTAGTGGCGACACTGTCAAGGTTTTAAATAGAAAGCATTCATTTCGTCCGTTTAAAGTTATGTGCTCGTAGGTTTAAAGTCAACACTCATTATCGCGTCAATTTGCATTATCATTAGACCTACAATCGTTTAGTATTCTCGCCTGCACGCCTCTGCTTTAATTTCCAAGGTTTAGAGTTAATTCATTGACGTTGAGCAGTTTTATAAACATGCCGCCGTCGGCGTTACCTCACGTGTTCTTACAAACCTAACAAACATACGTGTTACGATTACACGTTTCCATAATTCTTATTTAGCCGTGACCGACATGAATGCCAAGCTCGAGATAGGCTCGCGAGTGGCGGACTGGCGGTGGCAGGATGAGCACAATTTCCCTCGGTTTCCCGCGGCCTCGCTCCCGCCGCCGGTGACATCACCGCATGTGGCTGTGCCATGCGCCACGTGTGCGCACGATCATTAGCCGCCACAACAGATGATCCAACCTATTGTTATTTAAATACACCCATCAAATTGATCGGCTACTTTACATAGTTTCTTGTCCGGGCGCGCAGAATCTTAATAACACTGTTGTTTTGACAGTGGATGATGTGGAACGAACGTAAGTATTATTGAGCTCAGGCGAATTCAACGCATGATTATTTCCCCATCTGAAGCCTGATGCCTGAACACCTGTGCCAACTAAACACAATACAAAATGTTTCACTCGATTTTAATGAAATAGTTGTGCTTATGTAGAGGAAAATTTTGTCACCACTTGAACTTGAAGTATCGCCTAAGTACTATCGACTTTTTAACAATTTTCCGTCAGTATTACAAATTAATTGACCTAGCTGGCATGGCCGGAGCCGCGGTGGCAACAGCGGGCACCAGTTGGTCTGCTTTCCCGCGACCACCAGCCGGGGCCATTACCTTGTCCCGCAAATTGATGGAAAGCGCGAACACGCAAAGGGATTAATACGCAGTATAAGATGCTACGTCGGTTGACTAGAGAGAAATTCAATCAAGAAACAGATTGTATCTACATATCCACAGAAATGTACAACGTACCACACACACACATTTAAAATATGGGCGATCTAGAGTTTTTGCACTAGTGCGGCATAATCTTTTTCATAATTACAATTGCTGAACTTAAACTACCTGCTGTGCTTAGGCCTCGGCAGGTCAATGGAGCTGTAATAAGCAAAAAGTGTCGAAGAACCATCAATAACAATTCATCTCGTAATTCTGGGCATGACACCATATCATCAGCTGCGCAGAACTTTCTAAGCCACTATTATAACCACGTAATGTGATTAGATGCAAGCGCCTGCGATCCATCACGGGTCCCTATTCCGAGCGGCTGAAATTAGCCGGCAATACGCAAAAAATAGAAAGCTGAATACCGACACGTGTAAGATGCAATCTACAGAGCTCACTATCTTGGCCTTTCACTGCGCCTATTCTGGAAAGATCGCATCTTTTCCATCTCGTTACTCTCTTATCAGAACGCCGTTTTGAAGTGCTAAGCTGGTTACATGACAGTTGCTACAATCTGGCTATAAAAGTAAAAGCCATGCTAAGCACGCTAAGTATGACAGCGGTGCCAAGAAACCAGATAACATATATCACTACAATAAGGTTAAAACGAACAAGGGTTATGAGTTCCAAATAGATAAGTGCCTGATTAATCAAATCACTGCAGAGCACCGACTAGTCCGTTTCGGACTTTCGGACAATCAAATATATTATGTCACTTTGTAGTAAAACTAATGGCGATGTCTGCGGTCATTATTGTGGAATGAAAAGATGAAAAAAAGAACGTGCAATCATAGTAGCCGGATGTTGAAAAATATCAGCTCTAAGCTTATAAACTTTCTCGTGTGCTTTAATAATAGGTGTATCAAATAAATGGTACCGCCTTGTAATGTATTACAACAAAAACAGACAGAGGTGGGTTAGATGATAATGATAAACAATATCAATCACGCAAAAAAATACTGAACTACAATCAGGAATTGAGAGTTCTTACTAAATGGAATTGTCACAATATTTCGTTGTTGACGAATCTTCGACTCGAGCAATAAAGTTTGATATATGATATTAGTACTAGCTTCCTAAAACCCACGGGCAACGTAATTCTATAGTAGTCCACCGTTAAAAGTCAATCCTGACACGTGTCACTCCCATACTGAATACGTCAAAAAACAAAAAAAAAAAAACGTATTTAGTAGCAGGATGACAGGTGTCAGGATTGACTTCTTAGCGGCGGACTACTATACAAAAGATTGGTAACGTCGGCACTTAGTTACAGTTACAATTGAATATGGCAATAGCCCAGCTCAACCAACTATTTGACGTTAAATTATTGCATACCAATGATTTTCAGCAACCGATCATTCCTGATCCCAGAGTTATCCTCTCAATTGTAGATTCCTTACCTGAAAATAAAGAAAAGATAAATAAATAAACACAACATAGTATAAACACGGCACTGACTCAGAAGGGAACTGCTTATCGCAAGATACATAGAAACCTGTTCATGTTGGCTTATGCAAATGTAAACAAATGAGACAAGACGGGAACTGTCCGTCGGTACGTGTGGCTCGCGCCGCCTGTGCGATACAGGCGCGCCTACAACTTACACTGATCATGAGTCTCGATAAAACACCAAAAACAGCTATTAAACTAATAAACCTTACTTTTTAAGGGCTTTCCCACACCATTTAATTTCGATAAAATCAACCAGGTTGAGGCTAAGAAATTAGTAAACGTTATTATGAAAGATTGAATTATAACGTTAGCAAGTACTTCACTTCTTCTTTTCGAAACATTTTGATTGGTAAAGTATCAATAGTTTTAACTTTGTAGTTTAACTTTAATGAATGATAATTATATGTATATTTTTAAATCTTGTTATGATATTCTGTGTTGTGGATGAATAAAGTCATTTCTATTCTATTCTTCTATTCAAGTCATCGACCTAAAAAAATCTTAAAGTGCCGAGTAACACGTTTGTTTAGACTCCGTGCCAAAAGCCAATATACGGCCGAGGGCAAGTCGAGAAGGGACTCGAGTTTGCCAAGAAACGCTGTTTGCTGAGTACTTCAAACTGCAACGCGAACGCGAATTCTCAAATAACATTGGAGTAAATAGTTTCATATCAACTGCTCATCACCTTTTACGAAAGATTGCTTTTTCCGATGCAGAGACATTCATTGTTCAAAAGTCCTGGTGCTTCACCATCCGTTCCATTTCACCATATGCATTACGAGGAGCATAAATTGCTTAGCAACTGTGTTAAAATAAACTGTAAAAATTAAACCCGTGAAATACTTGTTATTGAGTAGTACCTAACTCCGGTGGTCAACAGTGGTCTTCACTTGTCTTTATCATTGGTTCCACTTCACCAAATGATGTTAAAGAGCAAATGCACGAGTTACTATATGTATATATCCATATTACCATAGGTGTACCTACAATATTTGAAGAGTTCCTTCAATTTCCTTATCAGATCCTGATTTCGTGCCTATGGGACCTAATTAGAGGTATTCCTATACAAACGATTTTTTTTTTCAAATCGGTTCAAAAATGATGTAGTCCTGAGGTAACAACCAAAAAAATACAACCGAATTGGTAACCTCCTCCTTTTCCTTTAAGTCGCTTAAAAAAACAAGCTCTCATTATCAATATGACACGTCATTGAAACGTTAGATGTAAGAAGTGATCATAATTTGTGCATCTGACATTGCATCATGCGAGCCAACCAATCCCTGCATTATTTCTGAATTTTATCCAATCAACAAGCACGTCTATGGAGTAAACATTGTGGAAATTTCGCAATTCTTACATTACCATGAAACGTTTGTCTGTTTGTCTACACTACCTACAGGCTATGCACAATGACCATTACGTGAGTTTTAATTCATCGCTACAACAGCTCAAGTTCAGACCAATTGAGCAATGAATCAGCATTGGGAACAACTAGAGCGGCGCTATCTGCCATCAATGCACCGACCATGGCGAACCACTGAAATGGAGGATAATACCCCATACCTACATTAAAATGCATTGTCGCTTGTCGGTGGAATCGACATGATTTGTTCCGGATTCACGAGCAATTCTTTATGCAAGGCTACGTTATGCGGGGTTGAGGCAAACCAAACTAAGTTTATATCCTCTTGTCCTCAATATACGTTGTGATTGTGACCGATGTCTTTACAATGTTTAATGGCTTCGGGGCATAACCTTAAAATGCTTATCCAGTCATTAATGTGGTTGACATATAATAGGAAGGTCAAAAAGGCTTTATTAAACAAGATGACATCATAAATGATCAACTCAAGGTAAATGCAATCGCTAAGATGGACAAAGCTAGTGTTGGGGAAAGACGTAGACGGAATATTAAGCCGTGGGCCGCGCACGTCTCGGAATCGATTTATGTTTGCTCTTTCCTTACTTGAAAGTTAATATATGCACTGTGAAACTTCCTAGGTATTATGTTTTGTTGCTGCAAAATCGTTTTAGAGGCCATAATCCTACTTAGAAATAGCTAACTGATGTCATTGCCGAGATTGTTGTGTTGGCAAACACCGACGCATTGCGTAACCATCTGATCGCTGATAGTGCTCATTCATGATCATGTTCCGCTTATAGCAGCAACAATCAACGCGGCAAACGTCACATCGAGCTTTTCGTTAGCAGCGACCAACCAGGAAGACGCGCTAGACCTAAGCAAATCATTTCCTGGGGTCTGAACTTGAACGTGCGTTCTGTTGTACGGTACCCTGCGGTGAAATAAACCATAATGAGACTAGCCGGCGGGATATGTAATAAACCTGAGTTAATTGTTTCACAGGCGCCACTACGAATTGGTTCTAGCTAGATTGCTAAACAATACTGGATTGTTTTCTTCAATAACAATGACCCTTGAATGGTATACTCGTACAGATTCATTGAGACGTCGGATTCGTCGTGGGATCATAGAGATGGCGATATATTCGCACGTTAGGCAAAGCTCTGTGCTCGAGGATGAGTGATTATCTTGTTGAAACAAGTGGAATTCGTTCAATCGATATCTATTTTTGCCCGTGATTGATTACCTCGCGGCGAGAGAGTAATGGTTTTTATACGACTGTTATGAAACGCACGCTACGTATTTGCCGTAAACATAGCATATGTATTAGCTATGCGATTTTCTTGAAAATAAATAAAAACTGATCAACAACAGAGTAATAAAAGAAAATCTATCTTGGTAGCGGTATAGCGCGTAAATGAATATAGCGAAGCGATTGAATCTGCTGCCCACGTCAGAACCGACCAATGTAAAACAAACATGATTCTACATAGATTTCTACATAGGTTTTTCCGAACCGGTGGTAGATTTTTTTGACATTCATAAGTGCTTGTTATAGCCTAAATTGAATAAAGATATTTTGACTTTGACTTTGACTTTAGCATACCGTTTAGGTCCTAATTATTTGGTTTCACGGAGCTTTATAATTACTTGTCCTTGTAATGTCCATAAAGAAACAACAAAGCAATATTTGTGTGAATCATTTAAGCACACATTAAAATAGTCCTTCACGGACCATGCACTGCTCTCCGAGTAGTCGTCTCGACAGTGAATACGCTTCTGAGATTAATGGTTCTAGATAGTGGCAGTGAAAACGTACATTCTCAAGTGCATAATTCTAAGCTTTGGCAGCTGCCATCATTATGATGCATTTAAACATCGTCAGCCTATTCGTTTCCTTGTAAACTAAGCATGTTACCTGCTTTGAATGTGTTTAAAAATCCGATTCTGAAGTGGTTTAAAGCTTCTGTTTGTTTTGTGGTCAAGGCGTTTAGGTTTAGAGCGCGCGTGTTGATCAACAGCGTGATGTCACCAGTGCATTCTGTATGCCGCCGGCACCCGCTCTGTACGGTAATGCTCGCACGGAAACTATGAAGTGGTTTCTTAAAATAAAGTTCGAAGAATCATGTCTGGTGGAACCAACTTAACTTTATGACAAGGTGCTTAATCACGTGGATGACATTAAGTTGTTAGGTATATCAGGTTGTCGGGTCGGGCGGGGGTGCTGCGTAGAGCAATCAATAAAGATGATGGCGTCGGTTCTGTTTACTTAAACTTGGGGTCGGAGCGATATCATCAACTTTGCTTTTGCTGGTAATAAAATATTATTTCATTACTTACATTTAAACTTAATAAGTTACTGGTTTAGTCTGAATTTTTTTCTGGTCTATTTATCAATTTTGAAAGTCACATCATTAGAAACAACCTATAGTATACGTCTCACTGTTGTGCACAGGCCTTTTCTGAGAATAAGAGAGCTTGGGCTATAGTTCCCATTGGGAACGGAAGGGCCAGTGCTCTGCAGTGTGACGTATATAAGCCGAGATGACTGTTTTCGATTTGATCATCATTTTATTTGAGCTGTAGACAGATCTTGAACTCTCAATATTATTATTAAGTGATGTTATTGCAAAGATGGTCCCCAGAGCTCAGGGCGGCGCCGGCGGGTCACGACGCGCAGCGCTTGCGACACGAAACAATCGAGCTTTACTGCCCGATTGCTGCAGCTTGCGTTCTGGTGCCCATAAACTGCTGTACATTTATGAGCCGTATAGAATTATGGCAGCATTGTTTGTTGTGAGAACACTGCCGATTTAGCCGACAAAGAACGTTCTCGACTGTTGTCAAAAAATCAAGCAAGCAAAAGCAGCAATCTTGGTTCAATGCCCCAATTCCTCCACGGATGTACCCAAGTTCGTTGACCCAGTGAGTTCAGACGCCCTTAGCCTAGTTCCGAGCGTAATGGGCTTGCCGAATGCAACTCGATGCGGAAATCGAATCGGAAATAGCAAAGCAGCGCTACACGAGAATCTACGAAAGGAATCCAGTGGTTTAGTTTGCATACACACAATACACACCAACATGCTAGATTACTAGAATAAAATAAAACTTTTTTTAGAAACCGAGTTACAAAAACAATAATAACGACTAAAATAGTAACTTTTAAGTAAAAAACCAACCTTGAAAGAGATTTTAAAGTTATTCTGCAATGAAAACACTCAAAAGCGTAAAAGGCGGTCAAGCAGGTCTATCTGATTTCAACACCAATATTTAACTACAATGCTACAAAAAAACTTTGGTAGGATTTATATCTGCAATTACAGCGAGAAAGGACACGCATTTAATTCCAGTGATTCAGTGCAAAACAAGTGACTTGCACGACTGCAAAATGTTATTTCAGTTTGTTTACAGCAGCTAGCGAAACGAAACAACGCGAATGTTGGGCGCAGGAACAAAGACGTCAAAGACGTGTTTGCTCGACCGATGCTTACCCAGAGAAATGCTATATTTAGAAAGTTTCGCAGAACGACCATGCAGAACCAGAACAGCGGGGGTAAGTTATTCCTAATCAATCACTATTCACGGTTGATTAAGTGATTAATGAAGCAGATTGTTCAACAGGACATTTGGTTATGTTTTTAGAACGACTGACCGAATTACGTAAGGTAAGAAGTATATTTGTATACTTGGCTACGGTATTGATTTCTTATAGGACTAAAATTTATGGCAATACCGTGTTGCTTATTCTACTTATGTCTGAATTATTACCGTTTAGTTTCTGGTGCATTTAGTGCTCTTCTGAGTTCGAAATCAGACGACCGTGTGTGATATGATATCTCAGGAATTTTTTATTATAAATTATGCTTATTCAATTTATTAAAAGTGTAAACAAACCGAATTAATCAAAATTCTTATATAAACACTCACTGGATCGAATCAATAACACATTTATCTATAATTCGTGTCTTTTAACTAGATGTCTAATCACTTTTTTCACCAAAATTCACTAGATTTCAATACTTATGGTGATAGATGGGTTTGTGTGATTTGTGTGTGTTCTTACAGTGTGGAGGTGGAGGAACTGCATGAACACGCATATTTTGCATAAGCTTAGCTATCGTAAGATCGCGGGTGAGCAAGGAAATTCTTTTAGTTTATTGATATGGACCTCCGCAAAGTAACGCCTGATAAAATAAAGTATTGTAAATAATAAAATAGACAAAAATACTTTGCGATCTATTCAATTCATAAATTAATCGATTTACTGAACAGATTAATTATTTTGCAATAGGTTCTAGGTTTTCACATCATTGAATGTCTGTGGTTGGATAAATGGCGTCTTTGTTTACACTTTTCATAAATTGGATCGAAATACAATATATATATGACAGTCAATATTAACATAAGCTTAAGCATTCAGCGATAATGATAACCAGCGAAAATCAAGAGCAACCTGACATAATCGTATGCAGTGCCGATGATGTCATCGCTGATAGCGGCTCGCTAATAATGCCAAGGGCAACCGAACCGCGTCACTCAGAAGCGCGCCGGAGTCGAGATGTGAACTCCCGAGACTTGTTATTGTTATACAGAAGTACATAAGATAAAGTTAGTCATCATCGCTAGATGTCAACAAGTCTAAACTAACTGTACTAATTGTCATTGTGGATCCCAATACATCACATTTTTAATAAGTTTTTTAGTACTTTTATGATATGGATACGATGGTAAGTGATGGCTAAGACAATACCTCAAGAGCCAGTACTTTCACCGGCTGTTTCAACTCCCTATGCCGGAACACAGGAGTGCAAGCACTGCTGCTTGGCGGTATGATTAGCGAGTAAGATTCTAGTGGATCCGGACTGATCTATCAAAAGCCAGCAAACCAGCAAAAAAGGGTACAGCAAGATCAAGACTTTTTTCTAGAAAATAAAAACGACGAAAAATATTATTACATTGACAATCACAATCATACCAGATAGGTAGTTAATGTAATAGTAAGCAGAGACCTCTAACTTGGCATTGTTTTCATACAGAACGGTAAGGAAATAGAAGAAGCATGACGCGTGTTTTCTTTACATCTTACTCAGCTTGTTCAAACACGAATTACGTAATCCAAAAGGAACTTAATAGAGCGAGTTACAGATACACTGCCTAATAATGGCCATATTATTCGACAACTAGCTAGCAATTTAGTAAAATTAGAGTAATTCCGGCGAAATTGGACAGAAAACGGCAATTACGTGGAATGACAACATCGCGGAGCCGCTCCGCTAATTGCGCGCGCGTCCGCTCCAACCCAACTGTATGCAAATACCAACGCAACTCATAACAAACCCGAGACAAAAGAGACCATTTATAAAGACAATCACGAAAATCAAAGAGCAAAATGTTTTAAGTTTGACACCACAAACACGCAAGTTTACCATCGGCACAGGAAAACCATTTCAATAACTTAAACACTTGGTCTTCGAAACGAAAATAAATGTAAAAGCCAGATGATGACGAGCTTTGGATACGTCTACACAAACAGATTATGGTTTGACAAATAAATATGCGTCCCCACTCCCTACCCCGCATAGTGTACTAAGCAGAGTTTTTTAGGGTTCCGGAGCCAAAATGGCAAAAACGAAACCCTTATAGTTTCGCCATGTCTGTCTGTCCGTTCGCGGCTTTGCTCAGGGACTATCAATGCTAGAAAGCTGTCATTTTGCACGGATATTATGTAAACTATGCTGACAAAATGGTACAAAAAAAATAAATATAAATTTTAGGGTAGGTACCTCCCATAGACGTGTAAAGTGGGTGATTTTTTTTCTCATCCAACCCTATAGTGTGGGATATCGCTGGATAGGTATTTTAAAATCATTAGTGGTTTTCTAAGACGACTTTTTGACTAGTGATTTGTTTGCAAAATATTCAACTTTAAAGTGCACATTTTCATTAAAATCCCCCCCCCCCCTCTAAAATCTAAACCGGTGGGTGGAAAAATTTGAAAAAATTCAGGATGGTAGTAAGTATATCAAACTTTCAAGGAAAACTATAACGGCTAAGTATGCTTGAGAATTATTAGTAGTTTAAGAGTAAATAGCAGCCTAAGGTATAAAATATACCTAAACTTGGAAGATTCCGTATAAATTACGAAATCCTTAGCAAAATATTACTAAATTTTATCGTAATGGCTACGGAACCCTATTTCGGGCGTGTCCGACACGCTCTTGGCCGGTTTTTTTAATTCCTATAAGATGAACAACACTTCGATGGGGAATGATAGTGATTTCTGAATAAAATGCAAGGCAAGCACCATTCCCTCTTAGTTGCAGGCGACAATGATCACAGATAACTGTTCCCATGATTACTGCCACGATCGGCCGTTGTCGGCCAAATTGGACCACGACCAACATTCAATCTTTGTTGGAAAAAAAAGAAGATGGCGACAACGGAGTCGTCACGTCACGGGGTCGATGCCCTCGTACTGCAGCGTACTATTACGTGGCAATTGAACTTTATATACCAGCTGTAAGGGTAAAGCTGTAAGGGTGTACGATATGTATGCAACTAACTATAAAAATTATGGTAAAGCCGATGCGAAAGGAGCTATAAAAACGTTTGAGGACAGCATATTGTTCCGATAGAGTAGATAAGACAGTTCCGAGTGTGGTCTTCTACAGGACTTCGGCCGTAGTCTACATCACAACAAGAACAAACAGTGTATCAGAATCTGGTCCGTGAACTCAATCTCCACAACTTTACTGTAAACGAATCGCCAGAAAAATCAGATTAGTCGGCGAAGCTTCCGGAAGTAAACTGCGAAATAGTTCTTTAGTACCCACAAGGACCGCGTAAAATAGTGATTAGACCAGTGGCATACGAGTACAACAACTGTTCCAACAGGTTATTTTGGCTGAACACGTCTGTAAAAGTTATACATCGGAATTTTTGAATCAAAGTGTGCCTTTGACGCTGCGCTGTGCACTTTGAACATCGATCAACGTATGGAAACATTCGACAATCACATTTAGATCGATAAAAACATTCACAAAAGTGTTCAGGCAAACTAAACCAACCATCTACTAAAATGTTCCGGAATACTTTGAAGTCACCTAGTACTAGTATGTACACGTTGGGTTCAAGACTCTACAATATAGAACGTACTCGATCCTCTCTACCCATACCTTAGCAGTGAACCTAATCTCGGACCCCCTCCAACGGAGGGTCACGGCAGCGGATGCGTGGCATTTCCGCAACTATATGCGCGTGAATTATTAATACCAGGCAGGCGACGCCGGCGCAGCGTCGCTTCCTACACCCAATTACACGCCTAAACGCATCGCAGTTTCGATTACTTACAACCAGCACTGTTTGTAATCGATTCGTTTCGAAATTAAGTGTTAAAATTAGAGTTAAGAATTGTTTGTGTTGTTTTAGATGTGGACTTGGGAGACTATTTGAAAAATTCAACGGTATCTACTTACAACTGCAACTAAACTTTAATCAAGAAATCGCCCTGGTAGCATGACAAGGGTTTCAGAGCGTTTTCGTCTTAAATAAAGAAAGTAGACACAAATACTTAACTTTACTTATCATCACATTATCTATCTTCAATAGGCCGATAAGTAGATAAGAGAGGAATGCTTAATTAACTGTCACAATAACAATGCATGCATCTAACGAAAAGCGTCACGTCCTCCATTACAATGCTTTATGTTTTTAGACGTAACTCCGTTCATCTGCCCTTGGTAAAGCAATGAGAACAAATATCTGTAGACAATACAATACGGGAACCTTCGTCAATCTTATTCAAATGTAAAACAGAAACTTCGTCAAACTTCTGGTAAACAAAATTACAGGCACTAACTAATCCCGACTGAACGTGCTCAACGACAAATTGAATTAACTATAATCTAAACATTTCAAAATTTGGGCGATTTAATACATACAACCAACCTAAAAGTAGTTTAAAATAATGAATGGAATTTAAATGGCATGGAAGTAGATACAGAAACATGTGTAGTTGGTACAATAATAAGCAGTAAAGGCGGGCCATGGGGTGGCTGTGAGTCAGCGCTCGCGCCAGGCCCGGCTCGCTGCGGCCACATGAGTGACCCACAATCGCCTACAACACGAGCAAGACGTATGGGTTCACTGTTCAATGAACCTACTAACGATTTATTTGTTACGTAAAATCGATAACAACTTTTTATACTAACCTACAATGGCACCATTGAGTTTCTTGAGAAGGTGGAGGTTTGGTTAGTAGTAGCAAGTAATTAGTTCCGATTTGGTATTTGCAGATTTTGGTAGTCTTTATTTTAAGTTCTGTTCAGTAAAACACAATAGTCCTTTCGAGCTGCATAGCAAAGCCACTGGCAATCTAAATATAAAGTCGGTTATATATAATATTAAACTCAGCAAACAAAACACGACACAAAACACCTCGGGCCATAATCTGTCTAATTGAAATTCTTACATCATAGTCAAAAGGTGAACAATTAATCCAAAGGGGCGTTTGGAAATACGTAATAGGCTTTGAGTGAACGTTAAACTGCGCGGCGCATCAGGTTCAAAGAACAAGATCCTTTGTGAATTCAGCGGTACAAAGAAAAGTCGTCAATAGAGCTGATAATCTCCCGAACAAAAAGAATCCGCAGCACGTCGCCCCGCAACAACTTAGAGAAGAAGGCTAACATCAAGAAACTGAATAGATCAACTAAAAATTTATGAAGAAAAATTTGTAAGCCAAAACAGATGACTCCAAAGAACGACTATAATTCAAACCCAAAGATTCAAATCACAACCACAGACACCAGTTTATATTTTCCCTGAAACGCATACAAGTAGTAATAAGCATTTGCAATGCTTTATTGTTTCACGGAACCCATTCCTCAAAAGCAACGCAGACGTGACCGCTATCTAATCTACTATATCTCAGTAACTGGTATTCGGTGACGCAAAGAAACTCAAACACCGTATGTGCAGAAGGTTTTATGGGCACAAATGGGTTTCCAGCGCCATGGCGCGGTGACAGTCGTTACATAACTCGGCCAATTGACCCCGATGACGCGGCCGCGCGGGGAGCGGCACATAAATTATAGGGACTGTTCTCGTCTTACTTGTTGCTTGTGAGATGCCGACAAATTGCCGACACAAATTGGATGAATTTACAAGTTACATCAATGAGAATGTAATCTTTGAAGATATAACCAGCACGTTCGTGGGCGATATTATTATTGTCGAGGCAAATTGGCCGTCTCACAAGAGGAAGGAAAAGATTAGCACAATCCTTACATGTTCGTAAGAAGAAATTTCGTAGCGATAAATAAATTTAGATATGACACAACGACTGGAACGAAGTTCATTTTTAGTTTACACTTACAGTGATGACAATACACGTACGTGGTCGTCTCAGCGGTAATGCTCTTCGATTGTATCAGGGGGATTGTGTCAAAAAAGTCATTAAAGGAACTCATTTATAAATGACAGTACAAGTACAGTGCGGTGAGCCGCAATCGAATACGTTAGCAACTGCTGTAATAAAGTAACACGAGCCATTCTCGAAAACACCGGAAATAATGAAGGTCAGTAATCAAAAGCAATCTGAATGGGCCGGAACATTCATTAGGAGCCGGGCGGCGGAACAATGACATATTTGTAAAGGAAGCGGCGCAAACCAATCGGAGCGGTCGCTTGCGCCGATTAATTCCGGAACATCAAAGCGAGCGGGCAGGGCTGCGAGCTGCGACACGTGTGCGGTTAAAAAGGACACCTTTGGATCGCGGGATTCGCGGGGTTAACATCTGGATGGGCACTTTGCTACAGACCTACAGATATTCCTTCCTGAATCCTCGAGTACACCAAATTATATTTGCGCAGATGATGCGAGTTAAAGCTACTCGCTTTGTAATACATATGTGCGTGCTTTTTCTACTTAGGCCAGCACAAAAGTGATGCAGTCAGCGATTAGCAGGAAAAAAGCAAGTCATGGTCGTGACGTGACACTATTGTAAAATAAGGAGTCACACAGAGCGACAAGCACGAATACAGCCTGTCCCGAGAAGACTAAATCACACCTTTTGCCACTGTTATCTATATAAACGTCTCTGCAGGTCGTCATCTCGCGATCTTTGCATCGTCGCATCAGATAAATTTACAGCTACGGTTCAGTCTTATCTTGAATCAACTTGGTCCAACGTCGCAGCCCTGGGGTAACTAGTCGTGAGGTCGATAGCAATCTCGCGATCTGATACCCTGTTCCTGATTAGCTGCTCCAACAACTAATCGCCTCACGCTCACGCCTACTCGCGGTCGCGACGAGTAACCTGAGCTTTTCGCTTCCGGTATCCAAACTAATTAGTGTCTCATTCCAGCCGAGATCAAATCGGGTGAAGCGAACCGTGCTCGAGAAACACTAGACCGTTAATAAGATAGAACTTTCACTGAAACGAATCAAGAAATAAGATTGACGGCGTTAAATGAAAAGCAAATAATATTAGCAGGAAATTAATTTCTTTGGACCGAAAAATTACCACCCAATAAAACCTGTGATTTTATCAGATGTTAATGTCAAATGGCGTCATTAAAAAAACAAAGGACGCAAAATATGAGCTTTCATATCAAGAATATTAAAACCTAGTGGACGTGAGAAGGCCATTAGTAAATTACAAACAGGAAGTCGTTAGGTAAAAAATAATCTGACATAAAAATAGTGTTAAAAGACGTGTTAACGCTCGCGACTGTCAGGTGTTATCTAAACACGCGTCAGCATTAATCCAACGTCGACTAATTAAACGTTGATGACAAACTAAATCACGCGGCTAATGCAGCCCACTCCAGCAAGCCCGAGACGTTACTACGAGAGGGTTCCGCTGTTCATTCTTCTAAATGAGATTATGTGACAAAAGTTATCATTCTTTTACATCTCTTTTCATCACTTTGATCTTATTACACTAATGCTTTTAAAGAAAACTGTTCCAAATGTACTAAGAACAAAAGTGACTACCAGCTAATTTCTTTATTTATATTTTTAAAACACACAAAAAGGGATCCCCATGAATCCGATAATCATTAGCATCTCTATGTCAACAGCGTATCAAAACGCGGCGCACGCGCCGGCGCCGCGCTGACAGGCGCACGTCGGATCCACGGAGGAATTCGCTCCGAAATAAAAGTTTCAGAACACCGCCGTCGGTCTCTTGGAGTTTTTATGGTAGAACGATTGCGATCAAAGCTGATGCCGTGCCGTGGAACGGAAATATGTCAAGGGTTCAATTTTGAAGACATTAGGAATGTGACTAAGATATTTTGTGTAATTTAAAGTAGATCAAGAAATTGAACTCTGCATTTCAGTGTTTTTTACACGCTTTTATTTAGTTTCACCTGTCCCGTTGTCTGTCTGTCTGTAATCAAATCTTGCAAGTTAAATTTAACCAACTTCCAGTAGTCAGATTGACTTGGAAGGGAACACTTATGTAAATCGCGTGACAATACAATAATCTAGTAGTGACATCCTGGTAGTCCAGCCAGGATCGTCTCCGCAGGACGGAACTCTTCAACGGTTTAATAGCAAGTACATACAGTCAACCAAAAAAGCTTGTTTTAAAAATGTTTTTTTATAGTTAGGTTATAAATATATTTAAGAGACGATTGGGACGGATGTAGAGTAGAAATAATCGTACTACTCCGTCAGCGGAAGATAAGAAGTTCGGAACTAACTTACCTATTTCAATGTTTATTCAAATGCCTAGATCACAAGCTTTCAATGTATTCAGAAGTGCGTGTTCCTCTACTAACTACTATCTAAAGGTGATGTGATAGAGCGGCTTTGGCTTTTTTCTGTGCACTTAACAGCTGCGTTTTTTCTGGTCAGAACTCTAACCCCAAATGCAGTGGGATTACGTCTAATTGAATACGCAATCATAATGTAATTTAATAAAAACTGAAGGATTAGTTCTATAAAATTGTAACGACGTAGGCCATTAGGGTTAATGCGTGGATACTGGATAGCACGTGATCAGCCTGGGAGGAATTTGAGTGGTTATACATTTATTTAATTATTTTTCATTAGACATTAGCTAATTTGCTTGTATGAAAAATACGAATGTTTGTTCTCGGGTCTTGGGTGTTTAATATGTATTTAAGTATGTATCTATATCTATATAATTATATTTTTCTCCGTTGCTTAGTACCCATAACACAAGCTTTGCTAAGCTTACTTTGGGACTAGGTAAATTGGTGTGAATTGTCCCGTGATATTTATTTATTTATGTGAAGAATACTATTAATCAATCAACATCAAAGTGTATCAGACAAATCACTAGAGAAAACTCATGACAAATTCTCCACAACATCTAGCACCCTCTAAACTTTCTCAGCTAAAATCAGCAGCAGCTATGTTAAGCAGACATGCAAGGGTTTCTAAAAAAGCATATTCGACGACAGATGATTTCGTGACACAGCGAGATTGCTCCATCGCAGTGGCATTGATCATTCGACAAGCACTCGAGATTAGCGACTGTGATAACATTCCAGAGTCAGCCACACTCAGCCGGCGAAGCGGCAGCCATCCATTAGTTATAAAAAAATGCTGTGATGATAAACATAGACAGAACATTAGAGACAAAAACACAATAACAAGAGCCGGCTGAGTGCGCTGCAAAAAGCACGCGAGTTCTCACGGCAGCGCATGCATCCCTAAGTTTCCTGCTGATAATAAACACGCCGACAGAGGTTATATACTTAAGTAGTACATTTAGATCTTGAAAATTCTAGTTGACTCTCTTACAACACTAATCCTGCTATGCCATATATGGTAAGGTTAGAATTAATTAGGAGGAAATTAAAAACGGAACCACTAATTTGATTGCATAGCAATCTCTTCGTTTGGGACAGAATCATTGGACCTCATCATCTACATTTATAAAGGATCCAATAAGAAGCTCCTATAAGAAGTTACCTCAATTGCTATTGTGTGTCGTTGACTCATGATTATGATTTAGATATCTATCTGTAGTTGTTGATAGAATCTGGGGTTACTTAACAGAGGTCCAACTGCATAGAACATTAAGAGAAAATGTTTAGTACACAAAAGCAGTTAAATAACCCCTCTTTATGATTCTGCACAAGCATTGAACACAGCGAGATCTAATCAGACAGCTTTGGCATTTTTATGTCCTTGCTAGTTCATTATTTGTACCACACACAAACACATCAATTATGTAACTATTAACTTGCGATGCGCTAATTGCTGTGGACTTTAAAATATAAAATATGTGCGATCACGAGTCATTTTAAAACTGTTTTTAAAACGTGGTTAAAAGTTATTTCCAACGCAGTTATGTTTAATCGCTTTAATGTTAAATGTGTAAAAATATAACAGTCGTGTATAAAGAAACCGCAAATAGAATCCTTTTGGGAGTTGTTTGAAAACGTAAAACAGACTACAGATTACCATTGGAAGGTCACGGGCTCTCAGCTGAACAGAAGCACCCGTGGGAAATTTCGTCAACTCTAGCTAAATATTTAAATGAAATAAAAGCGAAATATCACATACTCGAATTTTACTTAACACGATTGTTCTTTCGTCCACAATTAATCTTTCCTTCCTGCAAAATTTATTGATTGTTTGTTTATGTTTACCAACTGCTTCCAGACCAGAACTGTAGCTTTGTAATAAGTTGTCTAGCAAATGATCGTCTGCAAAAACAACTTACTAAGAGGCACCAGGAATATATCGTACCCGTATATCCATTTAGCGTGAGAGGGAGCACGGGAAGTGCGAAACTGAAGACAATTGGCGACGAGGCGAAGGCCGAGGCCGCGCGATTCGCGCGAGGCCATTCATTAGCTCTAATCAACGACCGGTTGCTTTCGTCTATCCGAGATGCGGTTGATGAGTTTAGATCAGATCAGAAGCTGACAGTGAAAACCCAAAAGAACTGCAAATAGAGCCGTAAATGTAGACGAGCAAAGTGAATCATTAATACACGTTTTATATAAAGGAGAACTGCGCGGGTTAGCTAAGTGGTGCGCGGTGGAACAATCCACCAATAGAAACTGTTGAGAGAGGCTAATCAAATGATCGTGAAGTGATCGAGTAAGCTATTGGTATCTTCCATTTACGATGATAATCATAATCAACAATCATAATGTAATTCAACTTGATACAGGTATATAATGTAGTCAAATTGGAGTTAGTAATTAATTCGCTTCAGGTCAGGAGTTGTCAGTTCAGGGTGTGTTTCAGATCTGATGAAAGTTGAGGTTGATATTGAAAGCGGTTATTACTTAATTTCTCAGGCAACTCAATACCATAGGTCTTATATCGCGTGTTGACGGTGATCACTTGTTAGTGAAAGCCGCGACCCCGCTTGTATCACGACACAAACATTCAGCAAGGTATGTTGTGTACAATCAGAAGCGAAAGTGTATCGAGGTTAAGGTCGCCGGTTTGGCAGACTGTCAGAGGGAGCGCAACACGTGGACAGACTCGATTATCCCAATGAAAATAAATAACTCAAATGAAAGCAGCTATACAAACATTCTAACTAGAGGGAGGTCCATTGGTGAATTAGATACCTACAGGGTATCTTTAAAATTAATCTGGAATGATTCTGCAGGTGGTTATAGTTAATCTGACTGAACACTTGTAAATATTGTAAAGGTTTTTTTTTTAATTTTGAGTTGACAAAGATACCTTTTACAGTCAGTTCAGTTCAGTCAAACTAGCCCAAGCATGTGTTGAATGAAATTATTCCGAAAAAATGTCAGGACACCTTGTATATCAACGAGTGTGAACTTAAATAACTGTATTCATTTAAATGCTTCTGACGGTAAAGTGCCTTAGAGATCAGATGAGTAGGTACTTGTGAACTAGTAAAGGAAGATCACGAAATAAACAAGCTTGTAGAATTCATTGCTTAAAGTTTGAACTTTGGCCTAGACCTAATACATGACTATTTTTTTAAACATAACTGTTAACCGACAAACATGGCAAAACAACCACACTGTCACCGTTGAGCCTTTGACATCGCATTGTGCGAGTGACACGCTTCATACAGCGTGTAAGGCAAGTACATGTAGTTATCCATAACATAACAGACTGCACAATGCCTGTGAATTGAAAAGCGACAAGTACCGTACCACCGGCACGGCGTACAGTCAACCCAGTTAAACGTAAAGCTGCATGTACTTGGTAGAAAATTGATAAGTCTCTTGGTGGAGTAATTTGTATCTTACAAGCGTGAAGTTACAATAAGTTATCAACAAAAGATAAATTGTTTCGACCCCATATTATTATGTTGTTGGCTGTAATCTAAACGGGTTTTACAATTCCTGGACAATGAGAGCTTGATGAGCGCTTAGCAGTGAAGCAGCTTACTATTGGATAGGTTCATCTCAGAGTAGAAAGTTATTAACATACAAATTTCAACTATTGAAGATTTACCTATAAGTAAGTATATATATTGCCATTCCAAATTTATTTAGCAGACGTCTGCGATATCGCGGCGACCTTTAAAACCGGATAGAGCTGTGATGTGGTCGTATTCGAAGGGTGCAACCATATTTATGAGCCGGACTGCAGAACGAGTATCGCAATAACGTCATATCGCGCATAATTGAGTGCCCGAATGCGTCTGAGTTCGACGCTGATTTATAAACGATGTTAAGGTGACTTACAAAATCATAAAAATAGCCAGTTTTATTCGACTGATTTCACCAGGAACATAATGTATACGAAAAACCGAAATATTGCGGAATACATTTGCAATTTAGTATTCCGCGGAGAGATGTGAGACTCTTTACATAAAACGTAGGCGCCGCCTGGAGAATTCAGTCAAAGTCAAAATATCTTTATTCAATTTAGGCTATATCAAGCACTTATGAATTCGGAATTAGGAATTCGGCGTACATACAACTCTTACAAGCTAATAAAAATGCCTTTGTATGTACGCCTATTGTGGTTCAGTGGTTCTGGTTATAATTACAAACGTTATAATAAAATAAATAATAAAGTGCTTTGCGTTCACGGCACATTTTTTGCTACGAAATTTTTCCATACCTACATAAATTTCATTTGTCAAAACTGAATGAAGTATATTGCTTTTCTATACATATATTGACACCGCGACGGCCTTACGCAACCTGCAATTCCCACCTGCGACATGTCAGGCGCATTGCCACCCCAGCTCAAGCAAGCTAACAAAGGCATCATGGCGCGCAATCCTCTCGAGACACGCACCCTCACGACACGACCACCTCGCGCACGACACGACGCATGGCGCGGAGGGAGGTCGCGGGCTACTCGCGTGTTCGCGCATTCATCAACTAGCTCCGCTGCACTATGATGACGTTAGCTAAATCACATTATGCATCATGTAAATTTAAATACGACTCGTATAGTGCAAAACTTAAAAAATGGTAAGACGTCGTTATAGATTTCTTGCCATAAATCTGATTATCGAGCTCAATTTAATTATTCTTTTCAATTCTTCCTTATTGCAACCATTATTTTTCTTCTTTGTTACTATTTATTTATTTCTGCACAATGAAATCATCTACTTACCCTTATAGTCATTCATCATTGCAAATCCGTTGTATTCCATCTTGCAATGCAATGCGATTCAATTGCTTAGATAGATTTGCTGAAGGATTCAAATCAGTAGACAGCAGCAGCAGAAGCTCATAAATATTTAGTATTATTGTATCTCGAGGCAAACAAGAGGCGCATTCAAAATTGATTACGATGCCAGTATTTTCATTAGAAATATCTAGATTCTAGAACACACGACAGATGTTGATCTCGTAAGAGACACAACGTCAGATTCTTTGTCAACATTTAGCCGTGAATATCTTTAACTTCTCGGATCACGCTCAAAAAGCAAACTGACGTGACATTACGAATTACGATACTACGTCTCTGAACTCTTATAAAATTCATGGCTCGAAATCGATAGCTTCGTAGAAACCCTTACTCATTAGGTTCGGGTTCGTCGCTCAAGTTCCGAACAAAGCCCATAGCCGTGTCGCTGGAGTGTTGAACCGTCGCGACGCGACAAGGTGAAATAGGGGACTACAACCGCACGAGCAACCACCTGGTGACGTCAGTCACCTTCATCAGTCGACCTTCGAAGACTGGACTCAAATATATTATATTTTTTTCTGTATTTGATCTATTTAAAAGATCTAGTACATACTTAACCCTGTACGAGTATGTTCACCTTTTAAATGCTTTCAAATTTAGCGAAAAATCCTTTCGCTAATAAAAGTTACAGCTATTAATTATAGATATCTCCAATTTTATTAATGGTATACTGACAAATCACGGTCACGAGGTAATTACGGTCTACATCCTGGAACAAATATATCTAATGAAATTTTAACCGTGAATCATCAAAAAACTGATACCGATAAACTTCTGATATACTTAAAGGGCGTAATTAATAGTTACCAAATAAAGAGAGGCATCTAACCAAGTAGCAATCGCTTGTACTACTCGACTAAATTGAAGTTCAAAACTTCTGCAACAGGTTCACGCATGTAGTCTTTAGAACTACAGGCTGTTTTACAGCTAGCTTTACTTTACAACAACAGATTTGATAACAAGTGGGTGAATGTGCAGCGCATTGCCGCTTGACACCTTGCCGATAGCGCTGTCTTATCAGTCCATCACGAAATAATGCCGCGTGGCGAAGTGCCACTAAAAATAAATTATCGCACTCGATTCCATTCAGGTATGCAACGATATCACTACGCCCTTGAAGTTAAACCCTCCGTTTGTCGCAGGAAGTGGGGATCATAAAAGGCTGCTCATAAGTACAGACAGAATTTTTGATAATGACTTCCATACTATAATACGAGTACGTCTTTCTTACGTCGACTGAGAAGACCAGAGTTACACCTCAAACTCCTTATCTCAAATAAAGTAGACGTCCGAGTACTGTCCTGCACTGTCCCAGTGTTCCCATCTTTAATTTCATGTCACTAGCAATGAACGAGACCGCAGGGTGTCATCTAATGGGCATTAGCATGACAAACGCCTTGCATTTACCTTATCTTACTAACGGTTCATTTAATTCAATTCAATTGTAACAGTTCATTTGCCATTTAAAAATACGGTTAAGGATAAAGTTCAAAAGTTAATTAGGCAGCGTAAAACCCAGTACAATTCTCTGGCTATGGTGAATTCCAGACGGGGCCCGCAATTCGGTGGACTATTTATAGCCGGCCGGCGGAAGGCGGCCGGGCGGCGCGGGCGCATACCGCGGCGTCTGCGGAACTGGGGTATTTCTGCGTACTCCTTCGTCGCTGAGAACCCTGCGCTCATGGAACTAGTAGGCGATTTCAGCTCTGGTGTGTAGAAATAGCCTGTTTTTTTTTTCTTGGATAGTATTATTCCTTAGCTCAATTGAAAGTTCCGTCACGTTTCTTTGGCTCTTTTATAGGTAGGCACGACCTACAGTCAAGTAATGATCGATTACTTTGTTTCCAACAAAACGAGTTTTTCAACAAGAGAGACTCGCAAATTAACGTGCTCTATTCTGATAAAAATAGTTGACATAAACGATAACTGTTAATTAAACAAGTGAAACCGGTACGAAAAGTCTGTGATTGTTTCGCTTTTCAGTCGCGACTGTAGCGAATGATCGGCCCATTCCACGTTCCACTGCGCGAACCGAAACGCGCTTTAGTTCCGGTGCAAAAATACATCGCATGATTAAAACTGTTGGAACTTGAATAGCTCTTTGTTTTTCTTCTAATATTTTTACTTATAAACCGAAGCAAGGGTCGTTAAACTATGCTGGTTAGCACACTAGAACTCAAATTCTCCATGCTTTCATAAGGACCAGATAAACTTAGAGTAAAGTTCATATTCGGCAGGGTTTTTCGTTCGTGTTGTCACCTAAATTCGCGAATTGGACCGAACGCACGAGCGAAAAAGCTAGTCGAGCCACAAGCACGAAAAACTTACTATGTACGGTCAAGGACTTTGATTCATGACTATTCATGAGCCACCATGGAACCTTTTCAGAGGAAAAGTCATTGCGATTTCCCTTGTTAATTAATGAGATGTCACTGTGACGTTTACAATGAAAGTTTTTGTTGTTGTTTACAGTGTGTGTGTGTGTCAGTGAGTGGTGACTCATGAATTAATATCCTTGACCGTACCTAGGTACCTACCCACCTCTTTCTAGCAGTAATAGTTTTACGAAACAAAGGAAAAGCACATAATTAGACCTCGTTGGTCGATGACACTGTTTTAAAAATAGCTAAAACATTTTTGTCCCAGCCCCTTCTGTGACCCGCGACAGCGACCCCTGTAAAAATAGCGTAACCCGTGAACCGCGCGTGCAGTCGCGGGCGGGCGGCGCGGCGCCGGCGCCAATCCCGCGCCGCGACCACACAGTGAGCCGATATCCGTACCTATTTACATATTCGGCAGTAAATGCTTTCCGACGGCGGCGCAATGTATAATTTTGATTTGTGAAAATGAAGTCAAACAAGGAAATTCTAAATTTAAACAAATCTGGACCAATTTTACTGCGTGCAACTGACTCTTAGCGTGAGTTGTTTCAAGTTACTTTAACCATAACCATTGTCGAAACAGTCCTCAAATCTCTTTTGATTGCTGGTTTGATGTTGGCTATGGGTAGACCAACGGATGGACAACAAAGTGATCCTATATATAAGGGTACCGTTTTTTACCTTTTGAGGTACAGAACCCTTAAACAGAAATTACAGGAAGCATGTTATCAAGTTAAACCGTTAAGGAACTTAAGGAAAACGTCGCGGAAGTTTAACAAGTTCTGCGGTTACCGGCCGCTAGAAAGGAGGAAGCGCGGCGCGGACGGAACATGTGCAGTAGGGCCAGCAGGCTGGACTGGATGCAATGAGAGTTGGACCAATCGTGCTCGTCCAACTCGGAAAGGCACTCTTCAGACTTCATCTTTTTTTTATTTTATTTTTTTTATGGTATAGGGGGGCAAACGAGCAAGCGGATCGCCTGATGGTAAGCGATTACCGTCGCCCATGGACACCTGCAACACCAGAAGAGTCACAAATGCGTTGCCGGCCTTTTAGGAAGGAGTACGCTCTTTACTTGAAAGCTTGAAGGTCATATCGGTCAGCGAATACCGCAGGCGATAGCTCATTCCAAAGTTTTGCTTTGCGACGCAGGAAATTTCTGGAAAAACGCACAGTAGAGGACCGCCAACCATCTAAATGGTGAGGATGGAAGTGTTGTCGCGTAGGTCGGTGGCGAAAGGATGCGGCAGGGATCAACCCATGAATAACTCCTCGGAGCACTCCCCGTTGTACATGCGATAGAGGATGCACAGTGAAGCTACATCTCTACGCAGCGCCAAAGAGTCAAGTCGATCGGAATATATACGGTATATATACGATATACTAAAGACTTTTGGTACTTAATTATTTATTTTTACTTTGGTCTCTATTAAGTCCAATTTAGACCCGCAAGAAAAAATATTGAATTCGTATAACATTGCGAGGCCGTTAAAGAAATAAGTTTAAGAGTCTGAAGCGATCAACATATACCGCAACATAATGCAACAACATGCCAGCCGTCTCAGCCTTTCAGCCATGCATAATCAACCAAATCACCATTATATTATTAATGTTACAACAGAGGGGAGCAGCGGAGCCAAAATAGATTTCAACTATTTGATCGCCATTTTTGCACGTCTCCGCTCCACTCCGCCAAAATGGACATATACTTGTGACTGTAGCTTCCCATAATTAGCGGCCTTTGGCATATCATCCATTACTACTAATAAAAACCACAAGAATGGATAGATGCGATTAAAAACGACAACAATCGCAATGTATGTGTAGGTCAAGGAAGAAATAGATGCTGGGGAACCTTTTGATCATTGGGGCGACGTAGTATCGGCAGCGCATGCACTACTACCAACCAAGAGACTTTAAATTCGCTTCTGCATTCAATCAAGGTCATATTTATCAGTGGCGAATAGCCGTTATTACGGCTAGATATTTCTAGACTCCCACCGGGTTGCCTAAGTTTTTTACGTGGTCATTGATGAAAAGTACGCCGAAGCTTGTGTACGCTAACTTCGAGGAGTTGCATCCAAAGAAATAGGTACCTAACCCACGCTCGTCTTACTCTCCATGTTGCCTAACGAAATTTTTCGCTGTATTAGTTTCTACAAACACCTTGTCACTCTCACTATTAAGACAGGTAAGGTTAAACTAAAATAGAATTACAAATAATTAATTAAAAATCTAGCGAATTCTAGTATATAAGTTGAAATGCGTAGCTAACACTAAAGCAAAGCACGGCGCGGCGCACGCGATCGACAGCTGCCGGTGATTGATTGCACTTTTTACGCGGCGCAAAAACCCAGCGCTGTAATAGAACATTATTCGCGCCCTGATGATTTACGTGCGAAATCATGGGTTTATCGACTTATTGCCAATGTAAACACGTTTACTACATTGACAGTGGATAATATCGTCTAACCTTCAGATTATGCCGGTATAGTATACCTACTCGTATCAATATTATTAGTGACAAGGAAAAGAAAACGAGTGATCACCAAACCAGCAATCCCAAAAGAGTATCATGTAGGTAAACATTGTTTAGAAACATTTTCTCCGGCGCAAGTATTAATTTGTCTTACAAGAGGTTCATAATTCTATATGTATAATGTATATGCAAAGAAGACAATGCAACATCATAATCCAGAAAGAAGAGCCTCGAAGCAAAAAAATATAACCCATACCCCTAACTGGTTACTCCTCTTATCCCTTAAAGGGATAAGTCCGCTTTTGTACAAATATCTCAAAGTTTGTCAATTGTGTGTTGTTTCTTTTCTTTTGTACAATCGTTTACATATTTAGACATACATACATATGTACCTGTTTAAACTGGAATCGTTACTAAGTTCCTAAAATAAACTGCAAGTAGGTACGTAAGGTGTAACTCGCGCATAGCAGTTATTAAATTTAGTACCTAATAATAAGGTATACCTACCTAGGTGTAAAGCTGAAAGGATTCGCGATCATGACCACCAAATACTGCTTTCATTTACCAAGATGTAGTCGATGCTACGTCTCTTCTAACGAGGCAGGGTCGCATTTCTTGCCGCTGAGATCTCTCTTATAGTCGCGAGATTCAATAAAACTACGTTAAATTCATAGATTGTTACAATATTGATAGTCCACGATTTAAAGACAGCATCGAGAATTAAATCTCACTGTCATACGTAAATGTCGAAAGCTATCCCGCATAGCCAACTTGATTTGTGTTCGTAGCGGCGATACCTGATCAGGTCTGCGGTCTTCCAGCACTGAGACGCGGTTGCCACTAATGCTAGCAATTTGCCAGTCCTTTTCGGCGGCAGCGGAGCGACAAACGACGCGTCACGCTTGACTCGTGATGCCCGAAACAAACAGCAGATTACCAGCAGATAATCATAAATTTAATGTGATACTCGTACTTGTATAAATAAATGGCGCCATCCCAGACGAGCCCTCGCAATTTGAATTTGAGATACTGATTAATTAAACTTTAATAGAAAAGCAGCTATCAAAAGTTTACTCCTTTGTATGTAAGGCACTCTGATTCATTTGTAGACATGATACTGACTGACCTAAATCCCAGCACTCTTTTGTCGCGCAAAATATAAATGCTCTAGGCCATGACAAATATAAACATAACAATAATTGAAATTAATTCGGTGTAGGTAATATAAAACACGTCACAGCGATATTAATTACCCACTAAAGTTTTTTGGGTCGATCGAGACAAGCCTCAAAAGGCTTTATAAACGATTGCTTCACAGTGATGTGTTAGATCACCTCGAACCGGTCCGTCTCGTTTATGCTGAACTGATACAGACACACTAACACACAAAGCTGTTATATGATCGGATAATATACTATGATATGACTATTTCATTTGCCATTAAATGTTTATGGATTTTGTACAGTATTGACAATTCACATACAAACAAAGAAAGTAGAGGTATTCAAGCAGTTAACCCAGAAAGTGCTACAATGGCAATGCTAATTGGTAAAAAACGAGGGAAAAGAAACGCATTGTTCGTCCGCTCGCTGCGACGCCGTGCGAGTAGGTATAGGTACGTAGAGTACCTATAGGGACCACAAAAATGTTGCGCAAACAAGGCTGGACTTGCAGTTGCAGCCCGGATTGGCAGTTGGCACAGCAAGCCATGAAAGCGGTGTACTATAACTCCAAATAAGTACGAGATCGGTGCGAGTAACGAGTGCGGCGACACCGATGCAATTTCTCCGGTGGCTGCGGCCGGCTCATGCAAATGCAAGCGGACTCGTGACAGCAGCGAGCCTTTTGTTTGTAAAACAGCGCATAAATAATGTTATTTACACAATTTGCCGCGCGACATGTTTGTATGAGAAAACGAAGTTAAGCGTTCGTGATTGAAAGAGAAACCGTGCATTTCAATAATACACTGGTAAATACAGGGGCTGTAACGCGGACGCCGGGCGTGAAATTGTAATGGTCCATGACGATGCTCACGCAGCGGTTGCTGCGTGCGCGCCGGCCGAAATGGCTAATTCATTCTACGCAAAACAAATAAAACAGAAATACATAAAGATAAACGGTTGTTACGATTCGACCGCAATGTCACTTTGAACTTTTTTTTATCGTTAATCGCCGATACCATATATATTGTGTTCGAGTCCCTACGTGTGACACCACTGACAGCAATAAAGTTACGAATGATACATTTTCCGAAATAGAATATAGGTAAGGCGCATTCCGAGAAACGTCCCGAAGGTGTGAGTGCCAACATAACATAGTCGCCGATCTAAATTTCGAGACCGCTTCCAAGAATATAAAGGTAAACGACATGCAGTCTGCCGCGCTATCAGCAAGCTAAGCTAATTAATGCACTTCGGACACGAACACTCCAGCTACGATTTTCCAATGATGCAATTTACATCTTCAAGCAGAAATAAAGCAATTACTACAACCGACACATTCACACGTAATGACGCCATTGAAATTATATGAATATTCATGAGCAATAATGGTACAGATTTATTTTTAAGTTTGTGTCAATCTGCATATTTTGAAGTCTTTGTTTGTTTTAAAGGAGTTAAAACGATTCGTGACGCAGGTTTATTTCGATGCGAACATATAAGATGCGAAAATACCAAAAGCGGCGGATGAGTAAGCCGTCGTGACGATGCGACACGCCAGTCGTCATCCCGCACCAGTTCTACTTCTCAATTAACACCGCTCATCGATGGAACAATGCGAAAATTGAGTAATCAATAAGAATGTGATCGGATAATGAGGATGCCGGTCATCAAGGTCAGACTAATGATGTAACCGCACACCGCGGCCGCACAACAACCGACTTCAAACTTCAATTTGGCTCCGTGCTTTTATTTAGTAATAATAAACCCGCATAAGTTTATTGTTGCGCCGACGTCAATCGCAGTTATCTCGTAACCTCCACAAAGAAGGATGACATCACGATAACGCGACTTAATGATAAAGGCGATGCGACTAGTTTTGCAATGTATTAGTATTCCTATAAACGTTAGCTGACCTTTCTTAGCGTGTTTCTCGCGTTCCTTTTCCTTTTCGCGCGCCTTCTTGTCTCGCTTCTCTCGCTCGAGGCGCTCCTTCTCCTGCCGTTTGAGCTCCTTTTTCATGTCCTTGTCGCTGCGCTTCGACTTGGTGTCGTCGATCTTCTCCGACAGGATGAACGTCTCCGTCTCGACCTTGGCGTCGGGCTCGTCCTTCGGCCTCATCGCGTTCGCGACCCTCCCTCGCTACGACTCACACGAGGGTAATGTAATTATAGAAACAGAATCCCGTGTAAATGCACTCGTATTTATCTCGACGTGAAAAAATTGGATTCGGCACAGACCGAAGCGGTTATCAGAGACTCGGCTCCACGGCGCTCGCGATTGGCGAAACCGTATCGAAGTTATCACTGGCACTCGTCAACCGTTTCGAAATTCGGGGGACGATAGCACGATCGGCGGTCGCGGGTGTCGCGAGCGGTGAGCGGTGCGGTCCGTGCGCGGCGCGATCCGGGGAGGCACTGCCGCGGCCGGCGCCGGCACAACGTGCGCGAGCGCCGCGTGGGAGCGTCAAACTCTAAAAATAAAACCTTCACTTCCTATACAGCATATGGAATCAGAAGACGATTTATGGCCAATGAACCCATGAAAGCTTTTCGCGGCATATGACTAAGGCGGCTTCGGAAACGGAGCACTTCGCTGCGAGCCGTGTTTACGCTCGATTTCGATGTCAAGGTCTCGAATTAGCGAATGGAGTTTTATCGGCAAATGCTCCGGCAATGCCAATGTCTCCGGGCGCGGTGGCGGCTGTCCGAGTTGTCCAAGCACGGCGGTGTCCGACTCCGCTAATGAATGACAAACCAAAATAATTGAATGCAGATAAGGATGGCAATACAGTCCATTGTGCACCGTGAAGCGACTCCGGCGCAGCAGCGCGGTCCCGCGCCGCCAAACAAGGCATCGCCGCCGAAACAAGACGAAAGCCGGTTTCGAAAGCCCTGCACAATCCGACAGTTACCCCGGCGATCAGTCTGAAGATCACCTTGAGAACGTTTCTCCTGATTGTGACATGCTCTGGAATGTATATTTTCTTTCTAATAATGTCAAGGTCCGCTCTAATCAATACATGTATGATAAGTCCGTAAAGATAAGGAACACCAACAATGTTAATTATATTTTCTCAATCATTTGAGCTAGTCATGCGTGATTAGTTTTTGTTAGAATTAAGTTTAGTTAAAAAAAAAACATTTATTGAGTATGATCAGACCAAACGAATCCCCGCGAATGTAAAAGTACCTTATACGTAATCCCATCTCAAGTGGAAAATTGTGAGATGAGGGCGTGGCGAATGAAATCGATGTCGGGTGAAATGACGTCGTCGCGACGACAAAGGAAGCGGCAACACAAAAAACTTGTTCCCAGAGCCTGGTGAGGCGTGACCGCGGCCGCCGACTCCAACAACTAACTCTACTTTAGACCCCTCGTGATTTGTCTTTAAAAATAGCCTCACCTTGAACTCTCTACATAGAGCAGTTTATGAGATCTGTTTTTAATTACTGCTCAGCTGACGGTAATCACAGGCGGTGAAAAGCAAAGCAAACCAAAGGATTAAATGCATTAAAAACCAGTGAACTACGACCTTAGCCAGTTATCACATGCTTCCTATCACAACAATGCACTTAACGAAGAAAGTAAAAACTCCCTGTCGTTTTGGTAAATCGAGTTTCCACGGGATATGCTGCGCGCGATTTCTACCCACTCATGGTCTTTCCTTCCACGCAGTGATAGAAAACTGAGATGCCATCCGCTCCGCTCGAGTTTTCACATCTACTAGGCTGTCGTGTACCTTTTCCGCGTTTCCCATCGCATGGGAATTTTAAAGACATCCGGCCGAAATGACACATGATGTCGATTCGTGAGTAGGCACCTAACTGTCATCTTGCTATCATAGATAGAAGATGGCGTTTTAGGATTTGTTATGGGAAAATCATAATCATTTTTTAATTGCAGCAAAATTTCTTTTCACGTTTTTTCACGAATTTTATTTTTAAAGGTCTTTTTTTTTTCATGAAGCTTATTTTCATATTCGCGTTCTTTTTGTGTCGCATTTTTCCCCGTTTTTCCCCAATCCCAATCGGTACAGAAACAGTCTCGACGAAGCTCTGCTCACGCGGATCCTGGGTGGTTTTGGCCCTTCGGGCCGATGCAAAACTAACATAACCTAAACCTACCTATGAGCCGTTAAACCTGGGTGTGGTTTACTAGTGGGGTGCATAAGACTCGGTGGAAAACAGCTAGCTCTGTGATACCAGGGCTCCATCGACACTGCTTCTGTGTCGATTGGGATTGGGGGGAAACGCGACTGGAAAAAAATGCGACAGAAAAAACGCGAATGTGAAAATAAGCTTTATTAAAAAAGCAGACTTGGAAAAATTTGCTACAAAGAAAAAACGATAATCGGAAAATAATCTAACAAACCCGTTTTAGTGTTACAAAACAATCGTGTTAATTTAGTAGTATTTTTTTAGTTATAAAAAATGCTTAGATATGAAATTAAAAAGCATATAAAATAGGGTGTCAATATTTTTTTCTCTTAGTTCTGTAGCGTAGCAATAGCAAGTCAGCATTACTAGGTTCTCCGTGAAAGAAAAGCACTTAACAATAACGAAAGACATCGGTGTCATGCGACGTTTACTATTTTGCAAATATGATTAATGTCGTCCCGTTGAAACTAGCAACAAGCGTGCTCGAGTATTATACTCGCGATGACGGCTGCACGCTGCAGTGTGGCCGAAACGTCGAGGTAAATTTGAGGAATTTAAGTCGTGATCAAGTCCCGAGTCCCGAGTGTGCTAGTAATTAAATATGAGAGAAAATCGCGAAACTCTGGCGAACACTCGACGGAGACACGGCGGAAACTAGAATATTTTCGTTATAAAATGTTATTTGGTTGTAAACAATTTAAAGACCCGAGAACCTAGAAGACCTATAACTAACGTCACCTTCGTTAGCTAGTACCCACTTGCTTCTGGCCACTAAATGATCGCTAGTCGGACTCGAACCTGAATACAATGGTCAACCCAGGCGTCTTCCCGTCGCTGTAATGAAATCTGCTAACTCCGTGATCAATTTGCTTGGAGAGAAATCTCTATCTATTCCATTTGCATATAAACGTCAAATATAATCGATTGGGCACCTTTCTATTAACACTGATTGCGAAATTTATGCGGCTGTAAATCCTTGGAAATTGCCGTATAATTGGAGGCCCAAGACGTTTCTAAAGTAGAGTTGCAGAGCGCGATCAATAGGATAGTTATTATAACATTAAATAAATCAATGTTGCCTCTGAAAATACTTATTTGATGTTTTTAAACAATATCTTGAGTTTCATATACTCAGCAGAATATACGAGTATCGGACTGTTTCAATATTACAGTACCTATGGAATGGACCTCCCTCATCACAATCACAATCTAATTCACCATTTCTTTCTACTGCCACCTTATACCGTTTGACAGATAGATAGTGATTGCGATTTCAACATTGCTCGAGACAATTACTACACTGGATTCAAATCTCAGCTAGAGTAGGCACTAGCGAGTCTTGGCAGCTTGGCAGGAGCAATGTAATGTAAACCTCGTTCTGGCAACTTGCAGCAACGTAGATCAAAATTGAATTAAGACGAAATGTAAAGCTAGGTCCATTCGCACGAATACGTGGTCAATATTGAAAACTTTTTAATAAAAAAAAATAAACCGCTGAAAAAACTGAAACTCAAATAATAGTTAACCTTTTTTGTTTAAACTTTATCTAGCTACCATCAGCCAAATTATGTGGTCTACCACCCTTAAGTTGATAATCGTTTGCATGTCATAAAACAATAATGCCAATAGACGTATCTGTCAACTTGAAAGTTCGACTTTAGCGACATATTCATTTGACAGGAACTTGTTTAAAAATTGATAGACCACTTATTTGGCTAATGGTACCAGTTTGGAGTCGGTGCCTCAGCCAGCACGAGCCAGGAGTGATATAAGCCCATCAGGTAGACGACTGTAGGTCCACTCCTGCTGGCTAGTACTGAGGTATCGATTAAAGTCATCGAGGACCAACTTCGAGGTATACCCTATCGAATAAAAAAAGAATTGTCAAAATCGGACTATTCTGTAAAAAGTTATGCGCGATATCATACATAAAAAATATATATACCTATACGCGACTTGAGTGAGAACCTCCTCCGTTTTTTTTTTTCGCCGGTTAAAAATGCATTAAGTATATCGAAAAGAACAAAATAACAGAAGAGGAAATTAAACCATCCCTCATTATTTCCGTGTTGATGAAAAAGATAAATACGCAAAAAAAAACTACTGCGAGAATCGATTTAATTAAATTCTCTTCACATTTCCAAACAGTCGTGAGTTTACAGAGGTACAGATAGAGTAGCGATAACCGTTCCCTGATCGCTATCACACACAGTTGACTGTACAGTGTACAGGAAGGCATTAACTTGGTTACTGAGGGTTATGCAATTGCGGGCACTTTCTCGCACAGCCATTTAATAAATATGATTGACAAGCGACGGAAGCACTTGGTTACTCTCCGCTCATATTCGTTGACATTACTTTATTGCTCAAACATCGGTAATATTTATATTAAAAGATTGTGCTCATGCTCAAGGCGGCCGGCACAGTTCCCCAGCGATTTAAATATTATATTTATCTCCTTTAAGAAGTTTACAGAATTACTTTTAGACGACAAGTGACTGGTTAAGGTCAAGGAAAACCATTCAAAGTGAGCAAAAAAGAACTGTCTGATCTCTGGACAGAGCGTCAGAAGGTCTTTTCCTAAGTCTTGACTATAAATTAACTACATAACATTTGGTTGTCCGGTGAACGGTAAATCACACCAAAAGGTTAGGTCAAGTTGATGTTCTATTATTATTATTAAAGCATCTGGTCCGGGACCTAGTGCAATTCGTTTTAACACGAGGTAACTACTAAATAAGGCCGGTGTTTACTGTCAACGAGGGTGCATTAAACCCGCTGCCTTACTCGCCGAGACATCATATTCCAGTCGCGATCGAGAGCAAAAACTGCCAGTGCAGTGAGGCGCAACCTGACTGGATCACGCCGCGCCGGCTGCATTCACTGACGTAACGCCTAGCTTACAGGAAATCGACTCATTCCACTTCTGTCCTCCCAAAATGCCCAAAAGCGAAAATTGAAATGGAACTAGATAAAATGAGCAAAAGCATGTCACACACGCGACTCACACGACTGATGTAATACGTATGTAGGTAGATAAATGTAAAATCCCACACAAATATAGAGACACATTATGACAATTAGAATCGCATCGTTTCTGTTTTTTGTGCAATAAAGTATAATGGTTTTATTTAGTTTCCAGAATCTACTATAAAATCACGTCATTTAATCATAAACAAAGATGGCCTCTTAAATCTCGAATCTTGTTTTGTCGTCTCGACCTTGACGCGAACATCGTCTTTTTTAATGTATTACGGAGTTTAAAACTGACAAGTCTGTCCTTGTGGCCAGTCAATAATTAATGTCGAAGTGTCAGACGGAGTGGAGCGATGGCGGTAGCTTTGTGGCGGGTTGACTGGGCATTATAGCTGACATTATCGGCCCCGGGTGGAGTCTGCCACTCGGCCACTCGCGGCTGCTTCGTGAGTTTTAGCTTCGGCCCATCGTCAATCTCGGTCGATAGCCGACGGGTTGTGGAACGACCTAGCACCGACACTAGTCTAGTCACGCCCTTTACACCTGCCCGCCTGTTTCCGTCTAGGACGTTTGTCAACGTCAGGGCTCGGCCGAGGTGTGCCAATCGCGTAAATATTACGAGCGATAATGTACCCGAGAACTGTGTCGAACAAAACTATGCTAATGGAATAAATGGAATGTCGGAAAGATGTTTACAGAAACATGAAACACGATTAATTTTAATGTGAAATAAACTAGAATATCCCGGAGGAGCGTGATTATTTGCGTACAAAAACAAACCTGTCACGTTCGGTGAGTTTCTGGGCTATATTGTCTTCCGGCGGATATTGCTATTTGAGCGGGAATTTCGAATTAGTTATATGTTGATGGATGTGACCTTATTTTATAAATACTCGTAGATTAGGTAATGTATCAAGATGGGAAAACTCATGTCATATCTCTGTCATGGTCAAGAAGGCACCCTCTAAAGAATGATGAAAATGAATGTAGAGTCGTAATCATGTTTCTTTGCATTGTGAATCCCTTAAATGCCTTGTTGAGATATTTTTAAACATCTAGTCCGCTTTGGCATAATGATCGCGACAGTATAGAGTACGGCAACTACAGCAAGTATAGACAGTACGTCTGTGTGTTGTGTACACCTCGCGCGTGCCGAATGTGTGCCGGGAGCGGCGCGCTCTATAAGGGGCGCTTCCGGGAGCGCCGACCGCCTCTACCGGGGACATTTCGCCGGCTCGATCGATGACATCCAATTGGTTTTTCAAAAACTTAAGTGAATAACTTGATCCGTTGATTATGAGCACTATGAGCATGTCATTGTTAAAGATTTCAAAGAGTTGGTAACTTTAAAACCGACGCATATTCTTTAGTTTCGGAGTATAAAGCAGGCAGACGAAAATGACGGCCAACATCCATGTTATATACCCACTGATCCAAAAGTTAGAGTTCTGCCTTGCTGGTTGTTGAAAGCTAGTTAAATATAGCATAGAACATGAACATCAGTCACAGGGAGGTCCAACTTCGAGAAAGAGGTAAATTTTCGAACCCACCCAACCCGGCGGGCGGAGCAGCGTTCGGTAAACAACGCGTTGCCCAAGAAAAGCCTTTAAACAGGGTGTGTTGCCAATGGTAACATTGATAACACATGGAAATGCGACGTGGACCTTAAGTTCTGGTAGAGATGATGCTGATTATGAAATAAAATAAATACAGCAGAAACCTAACACATTATTGCTACCTATCAAACATCCGGTTTGTTAGGTTATCTGACGGAAATGCGAAGGCATTCTTTGTTACCAACACGAAAACTTATTAAACACCAAACAAACACCTAAAATAAAGGGCGATTACTAATCTAAAGCACCAATTCCGGAAAAAAATTCCTGCTCGAGCCCCATTTCTGTGATATTGGAATTATTCGACCAATTAAACGAGTACTAACAAACAAACAAATTAATTGAATCGCGCGGTAAAGTTAATTGATCGCATTCAGTACCAACACTAGTGAACTCGCAGGGAGCAAATAAACATTACTCGAGGTTATTCAAACAAATGCTTACTATTCATATAAAAGTAACATTTTCTGTGGGCTTTTCGTGTGCGGTCTGGTCAAGTGGTCACATTCCACTAAACTGTTTTTTGAATTTGATGAGAGTTGTACAATCACCTTTGTGTATATGTTGTAATAAGACTGAAGACCTTATTCATTTTTTTTTTTTCTTTTGGAATGTGATCAGAATAAAGACATCAGAGACAAGTATTTGGATGGTATGGGCTTGTTCAATGGAGGTGTAAATGTAATTCTAAGTCGACTGCTTTCAGAAGAAGCGATGCTGATTTACAGGTTCATTAGACAGGCCTTTGCATCCAGAGACGTGGTTTCAGTGCAAGGGAGAGCGTGCAGCTTAAACCGCTGATACGATTGAGATGGAAATTGATATGGCGATAGCTTGAGACGCTGGGGAAGGACGGAAGGATATAGGATAAGTTTTATCCCGGAAAATTGCAAAGCTCCCGCGGGATAGCGATAAACGAATTGGCAAACAAAGTCGTGAGTAAAAGCTAGCACTACAAAAATGTGAAGCTAAAGGTGCCCCTACATGCAGTCGCTCGTTTGCAGCGATAAATCTGGTCACGTGACCCCATTTTGAAGGTGATTTTGAATTTCCCGCGACTCGAAAAAGTAGCGTCAAGTCGCCGCGTCGAGCAGCAGTGACAAGATGGCTTCTTGCAGGATTGATCTTGGCCTTGGAAGCTGATTTCTTTATCTCATTTAGTAGCAGTCGTGGCAGTGATACAAATAAAAGCTTTGTCAAAATTGAAGAGGTTTTTTTTCCAGCGATAAAGCTCAACATTTTCAGCTTTATCGCTATATGTCACGTGACCAGATTTGACACTGGAAACGAGCGTCGAGCGATTTCATGTGGCCGCGGCCTAAGGTGTACTTAGTGTCAGTGCACAGCGGGGACCGTATGGGCAATACCGTTAATCGACATTTGTAACAAATATTATTGGCCAGAGTGTGTCTTATCAGCGAATAGCGGTCAATTGCGAAACAGCCAATCGAGGCACGCGTAAAAACATCTGGATTGATTGAATAGGGGAGATACGAGGCCAGAGGTTTACAACCAGGAAACGCAAAACTCCAAAAACAAAGTTATAAACGTTACTTTTGAAGAATCAGTCCTATGATTTTAAGAAAGATCGAGTAGCACTGGAAGTTTAGCTCAGCGGCATAAAAGAAGAGTTTGGCATAAATATAAAGGATGGGTTTGAGCCTAAATGAAATCTATCTTACATATATAATCAGATATCATATATATTTCGTGTCTAGAATGAGGCTACCCGGTATAATATGGGTATAAACAGGGTCGCCTCATTCGTGTAATATCCGGCGGCATTAGATTCGTTTGCGAAACATTATACGATTGCCTATATTGCTGTCTAATGAACCGGTCCCTGTCTCGCCCCTAAAGGAAGTTAGGCGATTTAATATGACGTTTAATCAACAAATTAGACTGGAAATTACGTTTACATCTTGGTTGTATGTCTGGCCAATAACGTATGTACGTCGATTTCATAAACTTGTGAGCAAAATTTTGATGAGAAATATCTGAAGAAGACGTGTATACATCTATATCTGTGTGTATACCATAATCATACAATAAAGATATTATTATTGAGAAAGGGATGCTTGGATGGTTTGGGCATGTTGAGAGAATAAATGAAAACAGATTGACTAGGCAGATCTATACGACGAGCGTGAATGGGAACGTTGGAAAAGGAAGGCCTAGACGAACGTACAACGAACAAATCGAGGACATTCTGAAGAAAGTTCGGATCAGGAGTACTCTAAACCGATGTGCATGCATCAAAAGATTGATGAATGTAGAGGAAGCGAGAGTTGTATGCCAGGATCGTAGCAAGTGGAAGGATGTAATCTCTGCCTAACCCGCTGGGAAACAGGCGTGATTTTATGTAATATAATGTATTATTATTAAAAGTTTGCCTCCCAGTCTGTTACTTCTCTTGAGCCATGTTGATCAAAAGTCGCTAAGGAAAACAATAACTGATGCAGATTGATGAGTCTCCTCTTGTCTATTTTGAAAGTGGTAGCAAAACATATGTTAATGCTTAAATATTATTTAGGTAGATTAAGCAAAGATAATTCAAAACCTATCTGATTATCGAATTGACTCACGATATTTAAACGGAAAGCCCTATCTTATCTTTATAAAGCAATAGGTTCAAATCCGCTGGTGCAGTGGCCAGTAATCCGATGTTAATAGAAACACGTAAAGCGCCCCGCCCTTAGGCATACGAGTAGCAATCGCTAGTAGTGTTTGTTGTATCTCTGTAATCGGGTTGTGTAACAATGCAGCGCGAAGTTGTGACTATTTTTAACTCCATTTGAAGCAATGTTTGATAAACAGTTAGTACCTATAGCAGTCCGAAGTTTCGCATCTCCCTGCGAGACGGTGACATTGGCGTCATTCGATGATAGTATTCATAGTTATCAGATCGAATTCTGAGAAAACAGTTTAATCTTTGGTGGTCTTCACGACTGTCGCTAGGCTCTTTTGACTTTTGGCTTTTTTGACATTCATAAGTGCTTGTTATAGCCTAAATTGAATAAAGATATTTTGACTCCCCGACTCAGAGTGAGCAGCTCATAATCATATCAGCCGTAGGACGACCACTGTTTGACATAGGCCTCCAACATCTACCTCCAGTTGCCTCGGTTGGAAGCAGCCTTCGTCTACCGCTGACCTGCGGCTTTAACCAGGTCATCCGTCCGTCGTTGGTGGACGTCCTATATACGCCGCGCTTGCCGATCCGCGGTCTCCAGTCGAGATCTTTCGGCCTCAACAGCCATCTGTTCTACGTGCTATATGGCCTGCCTTGCTATTTCAACGAGCTAATTCGCTTGGCTATGTTGGTGGCCCTCGTTCTTCAACGTAGGTATTCTAGGTATCTCCTAATTCCTGGTTTGATCCCATTATCCCACAGAGAAACCCCGAGCATAGCTCTCTTTATAGGTCCTATCTATATAGTGAAGCACCACGTCTCGAATCCATGGTTATCACTGGTAAGTGGTAAAAAACACTGGTTAAAGATTTCTGTGTTCCGGGAAGTATCTATGAGAAGTTATTCAGGTATTTCGGTACTTTAATTGGGCCAGCGTTCGACGTGGCGATATCGATATATGGGAATAAATCAAACAGTCGATTTTATGTTCTAAACGCGTTGATTGCATTTAGTAAGATTAGTAAGCTACTGCTCGACAGATGGTACTAAACGCAATGATTGATTTAATGTGATACACTGCATGGGCGACCGGCGTCAGAAAAGCACTAAAACATGGTGTTAAATTCGTGGAACTTGCGACACTTTAACGCTTCAAATAGGTTATTTGAAGTGTCGAATTCTTTATAAATCTCGTTATTCGATTCCAGTGCTCTCTTCTCAGAAAGGCCCTGTTTAAATTGGGCGTGTATGTAATGATTTGCATAACAACATTTATGCGTACATGTCGACATAATTTATAATTGCATAATAAACAAATAGTACATATAATAGTAATATTGATGCCTAGAACCCACAATGTACTTTTCAAATAACAATAAAACATAAACGAGTGAGGCAAAACCGACGGAGGCGGAGCTCTATTCCACGTGCTCGAGGCGCTTAGAAGCACTAGGTAAACTCGTTATAACTAACCGACCTTTATGACAAAAATTTAAACGTTGTGCTTTTCAACATTTGGCACTTTGTTGTTATGTTAATCGTTTACCTATTATGATTTGAGTTATTAGCCGGAACGTAATAACGTTCAGTTTTTGTTTATACCTACACGGCACCAAGGCGGAGGCACCTTATCTATGGAAGACATCGCGGGACACTCTATGTTAGTTAACCAGTTAGAAGAGAAGGATGGAGCATCGCAGTGTCATCATCATCATCATCATCATCAGCCGGAAGACGTCCACTGCTCAACAAAGGCCTCCCCCTTAGAACGCCACAATGATCGACAACTCGCCACTTACATCCACCGGTTTCCCGCAACTCTCACGATGTCGTCAGTTCACCTAGTGGGAGGCCTGCCAACGCTTCGTCTTCCGGTTCATGGTCGCCACTCTAGGACTTTTCTCCCCCAACGGTTATCTGTTCTTCGAGCGATGTGGCCCGCCCATTGCCACTTCAACTTGCATATTTTTCCAGCTAGTGTCATGCTACTGGAACTGGAATGATCTTACTGGAATAATGTAAGCAGGACCCATCGTTTCAACACGGTCCCAGTAAAGTGTGAAGTCGAGCGTAGCAGTTGGCATTTCACGCGGCCAATGTCTGAAATGTGAACAAAGCGAGTGCAGCGCATCGCAGCAGGTGGCAGGAGCTGACAGCTGCTGGCAAACGATTTGCATCGTGGACTTGTTCCTGTCTGATCTAAGTTTTCTTAGAAACGGCTTTAGGCATAAATGGCGTAAGTAATGTAAACTTATCACGTGTAAGGTGTGAATGTTCCTTTATTTGTTACAAACTTGCCGGTTATTGAAAGAGAAAATGTCATAGACAACCTTAGTAAATCGTACCTTATTGAGCCATTGGAATTCCAAAAAATACCTCTTAGTGCACATAATTCAAAATAAAATAATTAAAATAAATATCATGGGACACTTGACAACGATTGACCTAGTCCCAAACTAAGCAATGCTTTTACTATGGATACTAGGCAACCTTTAGGCAACGGATAAACATAGGTACTTATATAGATATAAATACATACTTAAATAAATATTACACATTCAAGACCCGAGAACAAACATTCGTATTATTATCATTGAGACACTATTTTATAGGTATAGAAGGGAATCATCGTTGTAACATTAAACGTGAGCCACAGCACATTGCATTACAACAGTCTGTTGTGATTTGGGAGTTGCCATCGTGTCTGCTCGACGATAGCCGACTGCATACGGTTCCACGTCACGTGCTCCGAGCCAACTGTTTCCAGGGAAGTATTATTTATTGTTCGTTAAAACAATGAATTACAGTCAAGCGAGGCGCGGGCAGGTGACGCAACGGTATTTACACAATGTTAAATAGCCTGATTTAAGTTGCGGTTTGTTTAATAATAAACCGCAATTGATAGCAGGGACTAGGACGGCTTCAAAATAATCCATTGCTTATTAATAATATGCAGGCTAAGTTTATTCGCAAAACCAAAGTTAAAAGTAAATCCTTTCCGGCAAACGTATTTTTCGATTGCACGTCAGATTTGTAATGATTTGTTCTCATAATTTATGCAGCAGGGCTTAGTAGTTTCGTAGTCGAAACTCGAAGTTCGTGTCGTGCGGTCCCTCTGACACTTATACTATTTAATACGAAAGCGAGAGGACGACACGATACGAACTTCGAGTTTCGAGTTTCGTAGTAGCCCTGCAGGAGCTACGCTGCTTTTGTTTCCAGTTCGCGGTTTTTCCAAGATTTTGTCGGACAGAAGTGAGAAGTTACGATAAGTTTTGATAATTCTAAAATTGAGTGAGTAAGAATTTGGAAAACGCAAACTATTTTACAGTTAACTATAAGAACACACCATGCCGTCGTAAGACCTTGTTATACGGTGATATTTAAATTGTGATACATAAATTAGTGCTTAGAGATAATTAATTAGAAAATAAAAATATAATGCACTAATTAATTTGTTAAACTTATTTTGACAAAATTGAAATTTTTCATACTTTGTTGGAGTTAACTCAAACTCAACCATTAATCAGACTACTTCTAACGAATTAATTAATGCTGTATATTGCCCATCGACCATCATTAACTGAGCTTGAAACATCAATTTTAAATCATGATTTAAATTCATCTTGTAAGCCATTGTCCTCAAGTTTAACAAAATTGCAGACATAAAATAACATTCTCATACTGTACAGCCACGATCTTACTGTAATCGCACTTGTTTTCGTGCGGAATCTCCAATTTATTATTACATAAGATCTCCAGTTAAATTGTTCGGGGCGGGAACCGCGGTTATTGGGCGTAGGCGCAGGTCAGCGGGTCCGGCTCCTCACACCGACGCTGACCCGATTTCACGAGGAGCCAAGCTATATTTCAATTAGAATAGGTACCTACTACGGAGTAGCATAGGTAATAGATACATTTTTTTTAAGTCAAAAGATGCGCTGCGTGCGAGTCCTCATTCAACAGCAAATATTGATTGTCGTGTACCGTCTGTCTTTTACACAGGTCTTTTATATTAATATATACTAGGTAAGTACCTAAACCTTCACACCGGTTTGTTTGTTTATGAGTGCGTAAACCAGTGACGAGGAGAACATTTTTGCTAGGCAACCAGGACAGTAAGAATAGCCTGAGATAGATCTTTGAATGCAATCTACCAGTTTAAGCAACCCTGTTGGAATAGAGTTGTTATACAGGCACTACAGAACCGATATTAAAAATGTTTCTGTAATCGAAAGCTAGACGCTCCTTTATTAACATGGGCTAGTTATTCGTAAGGTTTGAGATAAACTTTTTATAACAAAATTGCGGGAAACGTAGTGTATCTGGTGTTATATAAGCAATTATTTAAGACACATTAAAGCACGCGACCGCGGAGGCCGATTAGCAAAAAGCCCAAAAGCCTATAACTCCTACAAGCATCTAGTTAGGTAGTAGTTACCCAATCATAGTAAATATTGACACGGTCTAGTTCAGGAAACGAGCGGCGCAGCCTTCGTGAGGTAAATAAGCAACGGCGTGAGAGTATTGAATTGTTAAGGCCAGCGCCCGCGTCGCCTCGGGACACCTCGCGTCGCGGATCAAATTTTAACAATGACATAAGCTTTTCGACCATTCACAGTCTTTGCCTGTGCTGTTTAGAACCTTGGAAATTCAATGTGAGCTCGCATTGAATCTTCTAGGAATGGATTTCGAATTTGAATACGCGTGGCACACCGTAAAATGTTAATACGTTATGGCAACGGAATAGACTACAAGGAACACACTTTACGAACAATACGTCATCGAGCAATTTAAAGATTAAATAATTAATTAGATTACTATAGACCCAGATAGAAACAGAAAGTCCTCTTACTTGAAAGTCCTCTTACTTGTGATTTCGGTGAGCTTTTTCGCTTGTATGTTGTTCCATCAAGTTACGAACGTAGGTGACACACGAGCGAAAAAACCTCACCGAGCTACAAGAAGGTAGGTACGCGAACACTCGTAAGTATATCTTACCCTTAAAGGTGACTCTAACAAAATTTCAGGACCTGTAATAACCGGAAACTTGTAAATTTGTTCAACCTGGATTGTAACAGCTATAACCACGTAAATCTCTTTCGATTTGGCGGCACGTTGCTATAAATTTATGGTCAAGAAAAACATAAAGCACTTGGCAGTTGTTCAACCGGTGTCCCACTCCCACTGCATTCGGTAAACGTAATCGCAAATGAGGTAACGCAGTTTTACGTAAAGTTACCACACAACCACACACAGATAGTGCGCACTGGCAGCGCAACCGGCTCGCCTTCACCTACATGAGCCGTTTAATTGATCGCTCTTCCTCTGACTCACAAGTTACATTCTTTCTTAATCTTAATGGTTACAATCTTCATAGTATTTAATTAAAATGGAGTAGCTGGCGCCGCTTTTACGTATAGCTGTTAAATTAAGTTCGGTTAGGGCGATAACTATTATAGCAAGACATTATATGTGACGGAGTTCATGAGCTTACCATTCTTTCTTGTTCATTACCTACTCTACTATATACACATTTTAAAGAGCCATCCAATGAATATGACTGCTTAGTTAAACAGACGAGCATGTTTGATGCTTTAGATTCAATATCAAATTAAGTACTTTGTCACGGCCATTAAAAAAGGAACAAATAAGAGGGGAGAGCGAGAGAGCCACTAAAACAACTTATTCAGTGCACGTGCACCGCATAAGCCATGAAATTAAGCCGAGTCAATAGCGGGGTCGAGTGCGTAATTAGTTTATTCAGCCTCTTCCATGACGTGACTTATCGCTCAGACTTAGCTGTCTGTTTCATGTTACAAAGTGCCTCAAAGGTCAGGGGCTTTGTTAATATGAAGCAGTACCTCACGCACGACAAATAAGAAAGAAAATTCATAACTTAGCAGCAACTTTTAATCGGTCAAATCAACCTGATTTATCAGGCTCAATGCCAAACTCACCTTTAAATGAGTTCTCAGAAATATTAAATCAATGATTCTGAAATCTGTAAGTAAAAGGAAAATTATGGCGAACAACGTTCTTAAAAAAATAAGATCAGAAAGTATCTACAGTAGCACAATCAAGCAGCGTTTAAGATTTTATGGGCTAATAAAAGATAACCAAAAAATGAGGTTACAAACTATCCGGCTTTACCAGGAATTGAAGAATCCCCGTCGCCACTAAATTTAGCTTTAAGTGTTTCCCTAGCCTTGCTTCGGCAGTAAAACGCTGTACGGCAGCAGGAAATAAACGAAACTAAGTAGCGCACAGTTCATCCCTTAAGAACAGTAACACAAGTAAAGCCACGTGTAAACCTCAAGGAAGAGATTCACAGTTAACTCAAAGTCTAGGACCTCCTACTGTGCTGTGCACACAGTGAGATACTCGTAGGACTGACTACTGGCAATATAGAAAAAGTCTTCTAACTGTCGATAGAAACAAGCATACCAGTAAGTAGTAACAAGTTTATGATTTAAAAAAAAATGCTGATGGTTTCTATTGAATTTGAATATACCTACTATTATTATCCTTTGTCCTCCAATCTGAATACACACACATACATACCTAGCAAATTAGTCATTCCGTCTACTTGACGTAGGAGAAAATCGACTTGCAATTATTATTTAATTTACAAAACTTATACATATTTAGTTTACACCTGCGCCAATTATACGTTTGAACACTGATGCGGACTGAATACTGAGCTGTGTGAATGTAAAGTGAACTGGCTAGAGTCCGTTTACATTGACCAAGAAACCTGAAACGCTAAGAAAGCGCATTTCTTGCATAGCAAATGCACTGCGCACCTTTCTATTGATATTCGATACAATATTTAGAAGGCTTAGCAGGTATGACCCTTTTAATAAAATCCCTGGATTACTCTGCATTGTAACAAGCAATTATAAACAACATACAATTTAACTATCATAATGAAGTAATATTAGGTAGGTTGCTCCTCTTTATTTCGGAAACTGTTCAAACATGGCCAGAAATCTAATATTCTATCCAAATAGTGTAGAGATATATTTGCAAAGTTCTCCTACTGCTACGTAGGAGAGTACTGCGACCGGTACGACAATACAAAACAATAAGTGTATTGAAAAGGCACTTTCTTAAGCTCACTGGTAGTTGAAGGCCGATATTGTCGACACAGTGGCCGAGAGGCGTACATTCAGGCACACTGCTGGTTAAAAACATGAACTTGACTTTGGAAACAAGAAAAAAAAAACCAAGCTTGTCGAATTTTAGCTAAAAACAACTGACTATCTACTAGGTATGAGTACTACCACGTCATTTGTAAACGGAAGGTTTTATATGATAATGAAGGTAATGTCGTAAGTGGTCACCAGTGGAGCTACTCCGAAATTCGAAAATCGAATCGAAGTTCGTGTCGTTCCGTATTTCTGACGCTTATACTATTTAACACGAGTGAGACGGACGACGGAGGGAGGGACGGTACGATACGAACTTCGATTTTCGAATTTCGGAGTAGGCCCTCAGAGCCGTATTACGGCATGCCGGGATTGCCGGGGCCCTGGCCCTACGTATACTACGAAGTACAAAACTCGAACTTCATATGTTGCCGTCGAATGAAAGGGACGGTGCGATACGAACTTCGATTTTCGAGTTTCGTTGCAGCCCCTCTGGGCACCAGGCACCGACGACTTTGGGACCACGTTGAAACGTAATAAGGGTGAATGACATTGACAAGAAAAAACTTTAACATAACTTTAGGAATCAGCTGTGCAGACGCCAAACTAGGATAGTTAAAGAAGAGATTCCCTAACTGACAGTCAGGGATTTCAGCCTCACGGGACTTTTTTCAAAGATCTATTAACTGGGGGGAAAGCATTCGATAGCATCCCTCACTGAACTCATGTCCACGGTTAGAATTTTACAGGGCTCATGAAAAATGCGCCCAAGGAAGACAAATTTATGACTCGTTAATTTAAGGAGTTTGTCCTTAACCCTAGTTTAGACCTGCAAGAAAAACCTTTAAAATATTAATTCCTAAATATTGTCTCTCCTATAAAATATTAACTCCGATTTTAAAAATCTATAACATTATTCATCATAAATCATAATTCTTGCAAGTCATATTATCTTAAGTCTTATGACTTAAACAGTAAAAAGTGGAGTTCCGATTTTCGCAAGTTATGATAGCAGTTTGCTTCTGTAGGGGTCATAGTTCTAACCTAACCCACTTTCCTGATAGCAGTTTTCTTCGAATCTGACTTAATCAACTCTCCTGTTGGCAGTACTCTTCTGAAGAAGTCGCAGTTCTAACCAAACTTATTTCGAGTTTTTTAATCCATAGCGTTTTTCAACATATTTTTTATTAGTCATATTATCTAAAGTCGTAGTTAATTAAATTAGCACTTCAAATGTATGCCTGGACTAGTGATGTGTATGTTTTATAAATTATATGGATATCAATTTCTGACCATCGAAATTCAGAACAAAAATGTATGGGAAACAGGGATCCCAGTTGCATTACATTGCGGCGCTCCAGTCACCATTTCAAACTAATTCGCTTTACGGCTTCGCCATGTAATGCACCTTGCACAATTTATCTATCAAGTCTACCGGGCTTTGCGAAAATTGGTCCTTCCAAGAACAAACTTTCAGAGCGGACCCTACAAGCCTCGCCGCTCTGGCCAGCAGCGCCAGTCAGCTGCGGCCGACACCCGAGCCGCGGCCACCGGACACCGCGACGGTCCACTGCACCATGAGAACCCTCTTACGCTCCCCGCGCCTATCCGGCCGGAACCACCGTTCAGTCTGACCTGGAGCAATATCTACTGAACTGAGATGACACGATAAAACCGTTTACAAATAATTTTTAATTGGTCATCAGAGTTCGAACCTACGCCAAGGATAGTTCGTGTCCAATGTCTTCATAGACAAAGCTACTTATACAAGCTGCGTACCTACTATAAAGTTTTGTCATATTCTTTATCCTGCAGAAGAATAAAAACAGACTATACTCCGTTTAATTTAAGGTTTGAAATTGTAACACATGTTTCTTAGTATTTGAATCCTCAAGGAACATGTACTTGTGCCTAATTTCAAGCCTCGTAACTCCAGGTTTTTAGAGGATATAGATTGTCAGATGGCTCTGATGGCTACCCTGTCCGTCCACTCTGCAACAATAAAATGCTAGTACTACGGATTAGCTCTACTTCGGCTTCGTTTAAACCGCGACAACGCCGTTAAGTAAGCCCTTATTGACTTACTGACGCGTACCACTTTTAACGCGCTTGGCTATTACTTATTTTCTTGCAACTTGTTAAACCGGGTCACTAATAGAATGACCACATCGCAAAATGACCACACGGCTCACATCGCAAAATGTCGTTATCTTTATTTCATCTAGTTCATATTTCTGCTAGTGAGTGACCTGTTAAGCCGAGGTTTAGACCTCCAAAAAATACGGTGAAAGTTGCATTACATTGCTAGCCGTACAGCGAACGAGGTGGAACATAGTTAATCAAGCGCCGATGCAATGCAGCTAGCACGATTTTTCCTTGCATGTATAAAGTTAATTTTTGGATCTCAATTGGAGTGTCGAATAAGGAACGAACATTTAACTATGCCTATAGGAGAAACAGTCGCAACTGTTCGAGAATTGTTTAGCGAAAGAAAATGAAAACGCTTTACACAGCTGCTTGGGAATTTGACTGCCACTTCAATGCTTCTTAAACTGCAAGGCATTGCCATGGCGCCGCCAAAGAAACTCCGTCCCCACCACATGTTATGGTGATTACAGATTGAAATAAATTGAAAACAGGTCGACATTAGCAAACCGCAGCGATAAGAGACAAAGTTTGCTACGCTGACATAACCAAACCAAACTATAATTCAAACAGGGTCTCGAATCTTTCCATAAATACAGCATTGAATTAAATGTGTTTTCAGATTTATTACCAGTTGCCCGTGACTTTGTCTGCGGCGAATTGGTTTATCGCTATCCCGCCTGAACTATGCTATGCATTTATATCTTACATTACTATGGTTGCGTAAAATTCCTATGAAACGTAATCCTATAATTTCTAACGGAAGGCCTGCTGGGCTACTACGAAACTCGAAACTCGAAGTTCGTGTCGTGCGGTCCCTCTGACACTTATACTATGTAATACGAAAGCGAGAGGGACGGCACGACACGAACTTCGAGTTTCGTAGTAGCCCTGCTGTTACTTATTAATTCGAGTTGCGGACTAATGGTAAACAATACTTGTTTACGGCTAACACGCAGTGGCAAGCACGTGTTAAAGCAATTAAAACAGCCGCTCAAGGAATGCGCTAATGAGAATGGCCTCACAGCCACCCTGCAGCTCACTCGATACAAGTTTAGATTATTCAGTATTTTACTTGTCTGGCGTGTCATACGGTATTTACGAGCATAAAGTTTGTAGAAGAGCAGCAACAGCTGGAATAGGGTTTCCGACCATCGGGAATATGGGTACGGGTTCAGATATTTACCCAGTCACGTATTGAAAGTTAGAAGGCCTACTATATGGGACTGATAATAAGAAGAATAGATGTTATCGTCTGTTTCCTTGCATAAAAGCAATAAGAAATTGATGTCTCCAAAAACCTGGCTCGGACTGAGTCTTAAGGGCCCGGGTGGCTTTCCACAAGCCGAGGCTGATGACTTGATGTCGCACGCAAGATCTCAGACCAAGTCTGCGCGGACCCCCTAGCATAAGCATGACCGGCAAGCCAGGCCCTTGTGAGTCCGCGCAGTCTATATGGCCAGCCAGTCTAACGCTTCCAAAGACTTAACCCCATTTTGATTTCAATAAAAGTGCTCTAAACGATTAGCCACTTAAACAAACAATGTTCGGCGAAACACGTTACTTGTTCGGCGCTAGTCATTTGCATTAACGGCCTTGCTGACCCACTTAACATTAATCGCGCAGACATTGATACGTTGCGCAACGTAAACTAACTTTATGGTCTGCTTGGCCGGAAGATAATTCATTGGAACCGTGTTGATACTAAACTGGACGGGCTGGTGCTTACTGGGGTTTATTTATCCTATTCCATGTGGGGCAATAACCGATTTCCCGGCAGTTTCCGTCTTAGGTTGCGAACTGGACGCCAGCAGACAGCGGGGCGGGCCGCGGTGCGACAAGCGTTTTCTCCGTCCATTGCAAGTGTTGCTAGGTAACCATTGTGCGGCGAGTGTCTCGTTCGCACAATGAACAGACAACACGCTCGCCGCATCGCTGCTCGCTGCCGTCCAGTTGGCGGTCTGTATATCTTATAATCGTTTCTCGAAACAGTAAAATGTATTATGAATAGGCATGGCGATTCTGCAGACGTGATCCTCCGTTAGTAATATGCTAGCGTTTTGTAGCAGTAATTAGTGATATTAATAGTATTAATACTATGTTTTATCTTAAACTTCTCACGGGATTGGGATAAAATCCCAAAATTTAACCACTAGTAAGAGAAGATATTCGGCGCATGTTATGCCACAATCCTGAAATTCACGATGTAATTTGAGGGTTCCCACGGGAATTTTAACGAAATCCAGGAATTTCATTTGAATTGCTAGGTCTAAAGATTTACGCTTGCGAAACCACGAGTAAAAGCTAATGAGTTATAAAAGCTTTGCTCAGCTGCTACAAAAAAAATATTTATTCACAATATTAATCAAGCATTTTTATGAAGTGAGGCAATTTCTTTTTTGCTTAAATATTCGGTCCAAGGCGAAAGGTTTTTATCTTATCAGGAAATATGAATAAAGCTGAACAGAGAACAGCATTGCTACAAACTACAAACAGATAAATTTCAAGGATAGGGTAAATTTGCATAACAAGCATTGTGGCATATACTTTTTGTCTTTGTGTGGAGAATATCTATGTATAAACTCAGGGTAACATGAATTCCATAGAAACAAGCAATCAATTGGGAGGTTTCATAATTAAGATTTAGAGGTTTAGGTAGACCTCTCATGTACTCCAAAGTACCCTTCATACAAACCCTCTCATGACATTTACAAACACAACAAAATAGAGTCAACTAAATAGATGCAACAGTTCCAAAGTGATATGCCAACATACTTTTATTAATGTCTGTCATAAATATATGCTGCCAGGGCCTAATCTAGCGGGGAGGGAAACAAGGGCACATGCCTCAGGTGTCAATTCTAAGGAGATGCCAATTTACATGTTGTAAATACATTTATTACATAAATGTGGGTGCTATACGAGGGCAAATTCACATTCATATTTTTGAGCCATTAGCTCAAATATATGGATTAAAACCTGTTGCTAAAGCTTGTAATTAAACATGACATGACAAACCTTAAAATTTACTTGTCCACTTTTTCACCTGATAGACAGCATTGGAATAAGGTGAAAAAAATACATATTTTTATGAAGATGACCATACAAAAAATTCTGCATTAAATTCTTGTTAAAACATGTCAACAAATTAGTAAAATAAAGCTATACATGTAGAACATCAATTAAATAAAACAGAATGATGCTTAGAAATGATAATTTTTCTGTGAACTTTATGCACATTATTTTGAAGGGTTGATTTTGTTGATGTATCAATTTGAGATGCGAGATTTTTTCAAAGTAGTGACGATATCCATTGAATGCAAATGCTACAAGTGAATCAATCAATTATGTCCGCACACGGCATGAAGTGCCCATTGATGCATGTTGCACTGATAAGATATCTGGTGCAAAGTGTGATATGGCCGCAACACTGTTTCTTACTGCTCAGTATCATTAAATAAGCATTTAGCCTCTTTGAAGCTTAACTAAGATGAAATGTAAGAATCTGTTACTAAAGACATAAAGTAAATCTTATTTCTATTTATATGCTATAAATTTTTAAACCTATTATATGTTAACACAAATTTTATTTTATTAAAAATTATGTTAACAAAGGCTGTACAAATACATACTTACAAGTATTTCTACATCCTATAAAATCCCCAACTACTAGAACATGCTAAGAATATGTTTTATCAACCAGCAGTGAAGAACAGGGACTAAACAAGAAAGCACAGAAGTTAACAACCCCTTCCTTGCTGGAATAGTCATGCTTTTAAACTCAAAACCATTACATTTTCATTCTTTAACCATCTTAAAATTCTCCTGCAGTCAGTTTTCATATCGTTTACATAAGTAATGTGCCTTAACGAAATTGTTATCAGTGCAGTAAGTAACGTATTATCAGTTAGCGTCAAGGACGCGCTTGTTAGCAGCACCACGCTAAATACCTGCCAACAGCCCACCAGGAACTACTCCCCTCAAAATTACATTACATTTAAGACGAATTAGACGAGCTCTTTGCAGCAATCAGGTGAAAAGTCGTGCTCAATTTAAAATACGTACCCTTCTAGTTTAAAAAGAATAAGTACGTAAAAATAGGGAGTTCCCCCCCATCTAAAACTGCGGGTAATAATAAGTAACGGAAAACGTAAAAATGTCACCTAAGAAAAACTATTACCAGATAATTAGCGAAGTTTTAGAAGGATAGCGGATCTGAAAAGTTCTAATAAGTATCGTAGTTAGGGGACGCATGAGAAAATCGATACTTCCGCCAATAAACACGCGCGTCGCCCTTGCGGAGTTCCGCCTGTGGTACGACAAAACGTCCTTTTGCATTTTGACCATGTATTGCGTAATATAATCGTAATTTAGCGTATTTTCAAACATATAAAAAACATTCAACCGGCGTACTCACCCATATTGTAAAGAAGGCTGGCCGCACGCTCCGCTTGACAAACAGACAATTATCTCGTAAGATCACCTTCGCATAATTATGGAACACACTTTTACACGCACAAGCACTATTTGTCCAATTTTGAACTCATATAACAAGTAATTTTGAAGATCACAGCAATCTTACCACAGGCGCTCCCACTGCCGTTGCTCGTCGCGGCTGTCAGAAATCGCGCGTGCGTTCGGAAACTTTACTTAGGACGCGTTCCGCTCTACGAATGCGTTCGTTCGTTTGAGTCGCAGCCAACTAATGAACAAATTACAAAATCACGTCAAGGATATTGAATAGTCACGCTCGAGAAGTTACTATCGGCCGGCGTGTGAAATGTAGCGTGTCTTACGCAGCCTCGACGTTTACTATAAAATATATTAGTTTATTTATAAGAAAATAATAACATTTGTTACTCCAACCCAACACACAAAACCGATATTGATGAAATTAAATTCGGCATCGCAATTACAACCTGTAAATGCATTGAATACTTTTTCAATTTCCCCTTGTTCCCGTGAGGTATATAGCATAAGTTACTTATCCTGTGGATTTATCTGTGCTGACTTATCTGTTCTCTTTCTTTCCACTTCATGAAATCAGATTTCAGACACTTTGTAACTTTTCATTTTATCACAAGTGAGAGAAAGCCGGTGTAGCGACACCTTACGCCATCTAGTGATCAACTGTAGATACTCCAACATCCTGCATCGCAGTATTGCAGTTTCTCAACTTGGGTGTATAAAAATAGGTCCCGATACTCTTCCTTCGGATTCCGGCATTAAATTAGTATCATATTTAAAATTGTAAGGGAATCAGGGGTTAATGAAACAACAAAATATCGAACAGCATCATAAAATAAGTGCTTTATTGATTAAAATTAGTAATATACATAATTTGATTTAAACGTGTATTGTTAGAAATAATAGTAGCCTGCCGACGTCCACATGAAAGGACTGCTGTCTACAGCACACTTGCCACGGACATAGGCACCGGTCTCTCTCTCACCACAGCAATACGAAAGGGACAAGTGCTTTATCTCCGCGATGAACGCTAGTGCGCCAGGCCTTCTGCTATGTACAATTATAAACATGACGCTGTCAATTTGGAAGTATCCCAGCTAGTACGTAGTCGAGGAGCGCTAGAGCCAACAATGCGACAATACAAAAGGTCTAACGAGCAGCCAGTACTGTAGTTAATCTTTTCGCTAATACTAGTTTCATTTCTTAATAGATTTGTTAAAAAGGGAACTAGCATAGCGACGGTACAAGCCACTCGTACAAGCCATCCAATTACAAATACTATTCTCTCCAAATCAAACAACTGCCATGTAAGCCAGTGCGAATCTTAAATATCTTTCTATTGTGAGTATTTTGAACAAAAATAATAGGTACTCTAAAAGTAACATAGAGCTCAAGGAAATATTTCGCACTGCCCTACCAAACATTGCGTACTAATTAAAATACCGCCAACGGGACTTACCTATCACGCTAGTGGTCACGAGTAGGTAAGCTCGTCATCGGGTCTACTCGTGGCCACGGCCACTGTAATGTTGTCGAAACGTCGAGGTGAATATTACTTGTGTGTTTAGCGTGATAAGTCCCGTTTGTGGTATTTTAGCCACAGTAGGCCCAACCGGAGGCTGTGGCTCCGCCGAAATGCGGGGAGTGGAGTGCGAGGCAAAAGCCCAAAGTGCGAGTCGGACATACGCCCTCTGATTTTATTTTTATTATAGTTACATGCAAATTTTATTTTCCTTTTATAATTTGCTGTCGTAGCGCCAATAGAAACACCATTACGTGTAAATTACAGCTATCTCTTACGGTTTCGAGATACGCCCTATGAGAATCAGACGGACTTCATGGAGCTAGGAAAATGAAGTAATTCTGTTAGTAGCTTTGTCCTCGCACACCGATCCGCTGCCCTGTACATCTCCGGCGGATGCGCAGCTTAAGGCGTCCCGAAACACGTCAGAGTGAGATATAACTACATTTTTCTCATTCTAACGTATGCCGGCATCGCATCCCTCACGCAGGACAGACGTTTTATAAGCACCATGATGTTACCACTTTTCTAATGACAGACGCACGAATCTATATCAACTGTAGGTATACATTGCTACAGATTCGAGTGGCAGGCGATTTTCCTGATTATAGACACTAGAGGCGAAGTATTCTAGGAGCTTTCTAATCAACTGCGTGTTACCTAACTCCCGTCAGCCCACGAAAGCAATTTAGATGCAGAGTCCTAAACGTCATTTTTGAAACCTACACAGTGTACGACAAACGACTACGAAGCAGCCGACACTTCAAAAACAAAACAACCTTTATTGAAGATCACACTGAAAATGTAAAAATACATATACAATTAAATAAAAACAATAAGCGGCCTACCGAACAGATACTGAGTAGCAGTTGCCCTATCATAGATTGTTTCGCACGAGACTACGGAGGATGAACGAGCCCCAGCTCGCTTTGAGCTACCCTCGGACTGCCATCACATGGCAACAGATTAGGTAAAGTTTTAAGGGAAAAATACGGTTCTTGCAGCCTGTCGATCATTTGCTAGGTGATAGCAAACATGGGTGACACTATTTACCGGCCGTACGTACGGGCGGCGAGTGGTCAGAGAAACCAGGGTCTTACGGGCTCCCACTCACTAGCTTTGACGCGCTTCAATATTGTATTTTTTTTTTCATTTAATTGGCAAAAGAAAAAAATAAGTGTCCAGCATTTTCTAGTAACTGACAGACTAACACGAATATATTTTTTTATCCAGGAAACTGCTCAGTTCGAAAGTTCTGTTGCAGTTAGACTGCGGTCCGTCTGTCGGCGCTCGCGGACGAGTAGTTGTACTCGGTGAAAGCATGTCTAAACTTATACAATCGTCTCGCAAAAAAATATCTTATTTACATATACGAATCCGAAACGACACGTTAAAGTTTATATTCTCTGTACAATGTAATTTAAACTTTTCTATAATAAAATACATCTGGTTCTATCAAACGTCTAAATTTGCTTTATTAATTATTTTACTTTATATGAATTATTTTACGACGCTAGCTGAAGAGTACTCAAGCATCGAGACAGCAACCTATACCACAAAAGTTACAAACAAATGCTACAATTCCACATAATTGTCACTTTTTTTTTAAATGAAAGTTAACCATTACGTCGAGATGTAGCACTTGTAATTTTTATGGTATAGTGGCCAAGCATCCTCATTTGTCGAAAAGGCAAACTTGTAATTGTGAGTCTTTTTCATCACTAGTGTCTCTCTTCATGCGGCATCCCTTTTCTCTGATTCTCTATAAATTTGCGGGTTATTTAAAAGGCAGGCAGTGGAATCCAGAATGGATTCGGCATAAGCAGAACTCCAGAAGAGTCAGTTATTAAGATTCAACAACTTGATTTTATACATTTTAAAGTTCCGAACAGCTTTAATTTTTACAGCTTTCCTATCCAATGGTTAATGACGACTATTTCGTCGGAAACATTCCATTAATTTGTTGATAAAACGCTATAGAAATTACTTTCTATTAGGTACTGTTAAATTATAGGTAATGTTAAATATCAAAACTACTTTAACCAACATTTTGCGTCCCTTTCTCCCTATGCATATTTAGCTAACTTAAAACAATTATGCTATGAAATAATGAAGTTATTTCTTTCCTCACGTCGGCAGATTCTTAGCAACGTAAGATTTACGCCTATTGGCTTATAACGGTCACTTGCTTAGGCTACGTACGCACCATACGACTAACCGTGTCAAGCGATATTTTGAAGTGGGGCGGCGTGCTAAAACCGTGTGGTTAACCGCATAGTGCGCACGTAGCCTCACGTTCGTCCCGTGGCGGGGCATTCGAGTCAGTTTCTATAAAAAGTCCTACTTTAGCCACGGGACCCCTGGGCAGGCCGCTGTCTCACTCTCAGAGACGTAGCTCACTTATAAAGCGATTATTTGGTAGTTTAATTATTCGCAAATGAAATTAAGTCTACCACTGCCTCACCAACATAAAATTTATTAATATTAATATTATTGCAGCTCTGTGAGTGCTGCCAACAGTAAATAGAGTCGCCTAAAGACGTGGTTCACTTGGAATACACGCGTGTAATTTTGCACCGTTGCAATAATCATTTATTTTAGTTTTTCTCGATCAGCCTTTAGAGTACATTGGTGTAGTCTGTACTATCAAACTATCATCTTTAACCCGTATTTCTATATAATAAGCGTCGCACGTGGCTTCCGCAACTAGCCACGAAAAAAAGGTTTACTAATAAAGCAAAAAATAACCATACATGACTTTTAACAACTTCATTCATGTTTTTTTTTCTATATTTGGCCAACGACGGGTCACATCTTCATCTGAAGTGTCTTTTCTAGGCGGAGTTAGAGTAGAATTGAGCTTCAACACTCGTGCCATTTCCCCACACCCCTGTTCTTTACCATTTAACTACTAAAAGTGGCCATGTGCCAACGGGACCGGCCCTGGTAGTCCTGAGATGGGACTGTTGCGACTAGCCCCAAAAGAATATCTCGACCATACATAGCAACATTCTGGCGGATAGCGGCAACTGTGCAAGTCGCAGATTGCTACAGCTAGCTGCGTAGACCATAACAACTATCAACAATTAAATACACACGTTTCTCATTAAAAGGGTATTAATAATATGTTAACGAGAGCGTCCCGCTTTACATTATGATTGTACTAAGTATTAAATCACTGTTGCAATTTGAATTTAATTACATAATAAGTAAGGTAGTGAATGAAACTGTTTTGTACGAAACGTGTGCTCTTATGAAAAAATGGGTGGCTTACTAGCATGAAGCTATTGCTACAATTACGTTTAGATTCGATTTTATTTTTCAAACACACCAGTAAGCCACCCGTTCACATAAAATTATGCTATATCACGTATATTGTGTACAGCGGATTTCAGAAACAAGTGCATGGATGTCTATAATCAAATAGACATATTTTTGAAAACGGCTAGACATTCACCAAAACGGTTAACTGGTCATTTGTGAACAGTTGATTGTAATGGTAACTGTATAAGTATCGGCAAACTTTCAGTTGCAAGGACACTGCAACAGGTGCATTCCATCCGTACGACATCAAATTGAAGATCTTGGAGATCTTCTTGACAAGTGAATCATCTGAATTAATTCGACTTGCAACTGACAAGTCGCACCCTTGATAAAAATTGTAACAACTAATCAATAAAGTTGAAAAGCGCATCGACTAATAATCCGAATAAGAAAATTTACAACAGATTTTCGCGTTATTCATAGACACTTTAAGCTTTGTAAACAAAATGTAACGGAAATAGATCAAAGTTCCCCCCGTCCCGCCTGTACATTGTGTTGTTACTCCTCGTCGGTGTCGGGGTCGCTGGAGAAGTCCGCGGCGGGCTGCAGCCGCGGCGGCGGCGGCAGCGGCCCGCGCGCCTGCTGCCTGTAACACCAAACGATTGACGTTGAAGTGGCCGCTCATTGAGTAAAGTCGCGTTATAATAAAGGATGATGATGATGATGATTGCATTTGATTCCATTTGTGTAAATTACTTTCTAAACGTCTTTAAATACAAATAGGTACAGTAAATCATAATGTAACAGTACGGAAGTACTTTCTAATTTTATGTCAACCTGATCACCGATGTTCGGTGTAATATGAGAACGATTTGTTTAAAGCGCAAAATTTAAGCACCACTTAAAAAAAGTTTCAATTGATGAAGTTTACTTTGAAGTTGTCAGCAACTTATTAAAACTTGGAAAAAAAAATGATTTTAAATGTGTGTGTGTGTGTACGCACGCCAGGCGCCGGTAGTGGTTGAGCCACTCCTCCAGCAGCTGCGCGACCAGCAGCGGCCGCTGGTGCAGCGTCTGCCGCGCGCACAGCAGCCCGCCGCCCGTCACGCACGCCGACAGCCAGCGCCGCACCACGCCCTCAGAGTCGCCCATCTGCAACACGCCGACTCACACCGCTCAGATCCAGTACGGTACGAGCGACAGTACAACCCCAACTACCAAAATACTCATATAAGATTCAGCTTATTCAGCCAATAAATTGTATAAAAGTCATGTAAACGCAAATTATACAGAACCTGTCACATAAAGCCAGCATTTTAGTTATTCAGCATAACAGTCATATTATGATGCCGAGTACACGTTTATTCGGCTTCGTGTCATGACTTAACAGTCGTATAAGAAATTGCTGAATAAGACACGTTTAATAGATGCTCATATGACTTTTTACTCGAGTAACAGTAACTTATACAGTTGACTTATGACATGCCAGGCAGTCGAGTAAAAGCAATGTGGTTCCTATTATATGGCTATTGTGTTGCATGAAGTCATATAAACGCGAATTATAGACCATGTTATATTGTAGAAGTATCTTATTCAGCACTTGGGTATAAAGTCATACTATGTGAGTGACCCCCATTTCCACATTTTTCATTCCCCCTTTTTGTTTTCCGTGCTTCAAGGCAGTGTCTATTTTGTTCGCGTCACGCTACTGAAAAGTGTGTCGATATCGAGTAGCAACCGAGAACCCGAAGACGCAACATTAGCAGGCCTCCCGCCAGATGACACGACGATATCCCTAGTTGCGTACAACCGGTAAAAGTAGGTGGCAATCATTCACTGTGGCGTCCTAAGGGGGAGGCTTTTGTTCAACAGCGGACGGGACGTGTTCCAACTGACGCTGACACAGGAAGCGTGCAGCTGCTGGGCGCATTACCTCGTCGACGGACAGGAAGTGCACGGGCAGCAGCTTGCCCTCGCAGTCGGTCAGCGGCAGGAAGCAGCTCTCCTCGCTCTCCTGCTCCTCCCTGCAACAGTTCACGCAACCGACTTAGCGATAGCCACTAGAAGAGGTCTTTAAAACAGATAACTGGAGCGGAGCTGAAAGTCACGTGAACACTCCGCTCTCCGTTTCAGCTCCGCATGAACAGCCAGTAGCCTGGACAGAGGGTCAGAGTAATCGCGTCTGGCAGCCAGGCAGTTCCTGGCAGCGGCCAGTGGCCTGGGCAGGGCACAATGCGCATGTGGCAGCCCTCAGGCTGGCAGCAGTTACCTGCAGATGTAGGCGTGGCGGCGGCAGTAGGGCTCGACCGGCACCAGCGCGCAGAAGTGTCCGCGCGTGTAGCCCACGCACAGCGGCGACTTGGAGCACAGCGCCGGATCCCACAGCAGCGGTAGGTAAATGCCTAAACCACATAAAACAAGCTTAATTTCATTTGTAGTTCATATACTCGCTTAGGTATTTGCGAATATTTGGCTACATACATCACGATAAAGCGAACATTCGCGTTATCGTGGTGTGTCCGTAGCATTATAGTCGTGTGGCTCACCCTGGAAGCGCGCGTAGCCGAGCGCCTCCCCGCGGAAGGAGTTGACGACGTCGACGCCGTAGACGAGGATGGGGCGCCTGGCCACGTGCGCCAGCGCGAACACGTGCAGCTGCCTCAGCGGCGTGCCCTTGCGCGCGGCGCCCGCCACCAGCCGCGCCCAGTCGGCCCGCAGCTGGCTCTCCTCCAGCGCGAACTGCAGCCGCGCCGCCTGCAGCCGCTCCCACGCCGCCCAGCGCGAGTAGAACCTGAACGTGACCGCACCACGAGACCAGTAACTACAATTCATGTTTAGCTATGGCTGACTCGCTCGCTTGCCGATTTTTAACAGCTGCAATATGTTCCTTGATCCCCTAGGCTATTGTTCTTTTCGTCTGTCCGATATAGGAACTACCACGACTACAATCAACCGTATAAACACCCGGTGTTTGGAAGGGAACGACATCCTTGGGTGTCCTGATATGCCTCGCGACTTCGGACAGACCACTCGTCTCCGCCGTCTCCGTCGTCGTGGCCTACTCGTGACCACGGCCACTGTAATGTGGTCGAAACGTCGAGGTAAATATTACTCGTGTGTTTTAGCGTGATAAGTCCCGTTTGTGGTATTTTGACTAAAGAGTCGCATGCATAATTTTTCGAAAATCGTTATTAATGTTGACCAGCGTGGTGTCTCTGTCACCTGTCTCCGGCGGCGAGCAGCGAGTCGGCGAGCGCCTGCCGCAGCGCGCCGCGCCGGTCGAACACGCCGTACGCGCACTGCGACACCGCGTCCAGCAGGCAGTCGCCGGCCGACCGGTTCCACAGCGCGTGCAGCCGCGACCCTGCACGCGCGCACGACAATCACAGCCTGTCCGATACAGCGGAACGGAGCGGAGCCGCACACCATAGGCGTGGACAAGGCGCGAGAAAGTTATGCGAGCCGGAGATACAGACTGTTTTTCCATTTATGGAGCTAAGTGGCGGATTTGCCCTAAGGCCCAGTAGACCCGGGCCTATGGCGGCCAGATATTAAGGGCGGTAAATTGAGACATAAAGTCAGTATGATGATAACAATGCTGAGAAAGAGGCGGCTGATACTTAATACGCGGCTTGGGCCTCGGGCAGCCAACACTGCAAATCCGCCACCATAGAGCTTCCTCACTTCCGTGCTCGCGCTCGTTTCTCCGCACCTCTTCCTCGCTCCGCGTCCTCGCTCCGCTTCCCGGTTAAGTATATTTTTATAAGCTAGTTACCGACTCCCTGTCCACTTATGAGGAGCGAATTTTTCATGCAGTTCTATTGGTGGATAGCTCCGCTGCCTCGCTTTACTCTACTGGACAGGTTAGTAACACTTCATCTAAAAAAACAGCTGGACTAAATAGCAAGTGGTCTTAAAAGCAACTGGTTAGCGCATGTTCTCGTCGGAAACTAGAAAAAACTTAGGTCAGGTGCGGTGTGTGTGCGGTGTATGGCAGGCCGGCACTGACCGAGGCGCTCGCACAGCTCGAGGCTCCAGTTGATGAGCGGCGGCTCGGCCTCCAGCGTGTGCTGCGCGTCGCGGTCCAGCAGCTCCGAGAACAGCTGCTCCTGGATGGCCACCGGCAGCTCCTCGATCTCTGCAACACACCGACCGACCATATAACAACCACAACCCGCGTGGCGCCATGCTGACCGTTGTTGGGGGTGCCGGGTGCTGTTACCTGCGGGCAGCGCGAAGGTGCAGACCTCGTTGAGGTAGCGGCACGGGAAGGCGCCCTTCTTGTACCGGATGCTCGCGGCCACGTGCCGCCGGATGGCCGCCGCCACGTCCGGCGCTGCGCACAACCCACATACATTCAACATTCGGACTTGAATTAAACGGGAACAATGGAAATATAAATTAATTACTAAAATATTTTAATTTTAATGTCATTGTTATGTTATAAATTTGTCACAGAAAATATCTTGCGACGACTTCGTTTTTGACGAAATTCACGATTATTTAATTTAAACAACCGTCTACTGAACAGGTGTAATAACTTTTTTTTTGTTGCTCCATTATTGCACAGATAGTCACAGACGCGTGTCTCAACAAATGGCACTCGCGCTCGCACTGGTCCAAACCGGTCCGAGATATCGTGTCCGTGAGCAGTGTCTATGTGTGCGTTGCTCAAGCGCACTTGTATGGAGATTGACTTCTGAACTATCTGTGTTTTGTACCTAAAGTATGGAAAATGTGGTTTCAGTTAAATACCCTGAGATTTGGATATGTTATAGATTTCAAAGTCCTGATTAAAAGTCATTTTCCATACTTTAGGTCCGGGGTCCTTTACCCTCCATTGAGACTACCGTCACCCAAATACATATGTGATCTACCACGCTAAAGTTGATCATCGTCTTAGTGTCATTAAAAAATAATCTACCAACTAAAAAGTCCAGTTTTAGCGATATAATACATTTGATTGAGAGTTATGTAAAGAATGAGACGACAGTGCAAAGGGAGGTAGGAGGCGAGAAAAGACTGTCAGGGTCTGTTTGGTCCGACTGGACGGAGCCACGGAGGTGGTAGGCAGCGGACACTGACCGATGTAAGAGGGCGAGCGCTTGAGGCCGGGCCCGCCGCCCGAGATGCGCGCCAGCAGCGTCGCCAGGATGTCCTCGCGCTGGAACCTGCGACACACGAACACGTTGCGTTATATATAGTACCAGTACCAGTACCACAACGATCAAACTGATATGGCTCATTCACAATATATATTTGCTGGCCAGGTGCACAAGCGTGTGTCCCGCGTCGAAGGCCGAGGCCCGGTCCAGCAGCGCGGCCTCGTGCGGCGCCAACGCGCGCGCCGGGTGCCGCCTGGCAGGTGGTACCTGATGGCCAGGTGCACGAGCGTGTGTCCCGCGTCGAAGGCCGAGGCCCGGTCCAGCAGCGCGGCCTCGTGCGGCGCCAACGCGCGCGCCGGGTGCCGCCTGGCAGGTGGTACCTGATGGCCAGGTGCACAAGCGTGTGTCCCGCGTCGAAGGCCGAGGCCCGGTCCAGCAGCGCGGCCTCGTGCGGCGCCAACGCGCGCGCCGGGTGCCGCCTGGCAGGTGGTACCTGATGGCCAGGTGCACGAGCGTGTGTCCCGCGTCGAAGGCCGAGGCCCGGTCCAGCAGCGCGGCCTCGTGCGGCGCCAACGCGCGCGCCGGGTGCCGCCTGGCAGGTGGTACCTGATGGCCAGGTGCACGAGCGTGTGTCCCGCGTCGAAGGCCGAGGCCCGGTCCAGCAGCGCGGCCTCGTGCGGCGCCAACGCGCGCGCCGGGTGCCGCCTGGCAGGTGGTACCTGATGGCCAGGTGCACGAGCGTGTGTCCCGCGTCGAAGGCCGAGGCCCGGTCCAGCAGCGCGGCCTCGTGCGGCGCCAACGCGCGCGCCGGGTGCCGCCTGGCAGGTGGTACCTGATGGCCAGGTGCACGAGCGTGTGTCCCGCGTCGAAGGCCGAGGCCCGGTCCAGCAGCGCGGCCTCGTGCGGCGCCAACGCGCGCGCCGGGTGCCGCCTGGCAGGTGGTACCTGATGGCCAGGTGCACGAGCGTGTGTCCCGCGTCGAAGGCCGAGGCCCGGTCCAGCAGCGCGGCCTCGTGCGGCGCCAACGCGCGCGCCGGGTGCCGCCTGGCAGGTGGTACCTGATGGCCAGGTGCACGAGCGTGTGTCCCGCGTCGAAGGCCGAGGCCCGGTCCAGCAGCGCGGCCTCGTGCGGCGCCAACGCGCGCGCCGGGTGCCGCCTGGCAGGTGGTACCTGATGGCCAGGTGCACGAGCGTGTGTCCCGCGTCGAAGGCCGAGGCCCGGTCCAGCAGCGCGGCCTCGTGCGGCGCCAACGCGCGCGCCGGGTGCCGCCTGGCAGGTGGTACCTGATGGCCAGGTGCACGAGCGTGTGTCCCGCGTCGAAGGCCGAGGCCCGGTCCAGCAGCGCGGCCTCGTGCGGCGCCAACGCGCGCGCCGGGTTGCCGCCTCCCGCCAGGTACGCCTCCACTCGCGACCGGTCGCCCTCCACCACGCCTGCATCACCAAGTAAAATATTTATTTACTATGCAAAGTTTGGCGCGAGTGGTCACTCGTATATTGAAACTCGAGCAATGGTTCAAAAGAAGAATCCGGAGCGTAACCGAGGGTTTCAAGGCACGAGACGCTTAAAAAGGTGGGGTGAAAAAGATATTTAGAACTAGTTCTACCAGTTAACTACCAGTAGTAGTACCGGTAGTATGTACTGACCTATGCAAGCCTGCAGCCACAGCCAGTCGGGGTTGTTGCGGCGCTTGGCGTCAGCCGACGACGCGTTCTGGCTGTTGCAGATGTCGTTTATACCTGCGGCAACACAATAGTACATTATTGCAGATTAATGAGCGAGGAAGTAGAAAGCCGAGCGCCAGCGTCGCCGTCTGTGACACAAGTCGGATAATCGCCGTTCCGGCCGGGTACATGCGTATGTTTCTCTCAAACATTTTCAGCTTACGAGATTTCAGCCATAAGAGCTGTGTTATTTTAGTTGAAATAAGGTGATAGGACCTATAGGGAGGGGCGCGGGCGGCGCGGGGGCCGCGGGCGGGCGCGCGTCGGGCGCGGCGGGGGGCGTTGGCGCGGGCGCGGAGGCGGGAGCGGGAGCGGGCGCGGGCGCGGGCGCGGCCGGCGCGCCGCACATTGCGCACTTCAGCGACCGCGGCCAGTTCTCGTACGTGCAAGTCTGCCAGAAAACATTACGTCTTAATGCTACTGAACACGTTGATCTCAGCAAAATTGTTCTCAAAAAGTAATAGGTACAAAATAAACGATTAAAACCCGAAAAGCTGCACTGAGATGGTTGGTTAGGACCTCTCAGTCGCACATATTCACTCGCAGCAATATTTCACTTTTTAAAATTCGACAACCGGAATTCAGGACTGATTTTTCGCAGACAACCCTATACCACCGTGTTCGTAATGAAATAATCTTTATTTTAATTTAACTTTCATTCATTAACCAGACCGGTGCAAGTTACTAGTAACTTCGATAACTAATCGATACTAGTATCGATTTACCTGTTTATACTTGCCTACCCGAGACTTGTGACGGGAAAAAAATAGGTTACCTAACGTTTGCATATTCTATCGACTTCACACTTTCGATTGGTATGGAATTTGTCAATTAACTAAACCGTTAATTTTTTTTTAATTATTAATTAATCATATCCTGGAATGAGATTTTTTAGACAACCTATTTATTGACATATTAAATCCTACTAATATTATAAATGTGAAAGTTTGTGTGAGTGAGTGAGTATGTTTGCGACTACTTCACGCTGAAACGGCTGGACAGATTTGGATGAAATTTAACGAAAAGTTACTTTATAACCTGGATTAAAACATAGGCTACTTTTTATCCCGATTTTCCCACGGGATAGGGATAAAATCTTGAAATAACAACCGCTGGGCTTAGAGCCATGAAAATTAGTATGTAGGTAGCTGGACCTCTGGAATAACACAAAGGCTACTTTTTATCCCAATATTCCCACGGGATAGGGATAAAATCTCGAAATAATAACCGCTGGGCTTAGAGTCATGAAATTTGGTATGTAGGTAGCTGGACGTCTGGAATAACACATAAGTGACTTTTTGACCCGATATTTCAACGGGATAGCTAGGGATAAAATCTCGAAATAATAACCTGGGCTTAGAGCCATGAAATTTGGTATGTAGGTGGCTGGACCTCTAGAATAACACATAGGCTATTTTTTACCTCGATATTCCCACGGGATAGGGATAAAATCTTGAAATAATAACCGCTGAGCTTAGAGTCATGAAATTTGGTATGTAGGTAGCTGGACGTCTGGAATAACACATACGCTACTTTTTATCCCGATATTCCCACGGGATAGTTTTGGAACTAAGGGACCCCATACATCCCTGTAATATTATTATTATTTTGTAATTTCTTTTTTAATTGTATACTGTACTTTTTAAGTATTTTATTTGTAATTATTTTATTTTGAAAAAAATACTTTCTGACAATGATGGTCTTTCCGAAAGCGCTGGTAGATAAAAAAATGACGTATAAAAGTGCCCATTGCGGCCTATTTACTGAATAAATGATTTGAATTTGAATTTGGATAGGGAAAAATTAGTTAACTATTCACAACACAACCTCAATGAAGACTACGATATAAATTTTGGAAATTTCCAGAGGAATTTTGTAAAATCCCGAAACTCTCAATTGCAACTACCAGACCGAATAGTTTAAGCGTGCGAAGCCGCGGGTAAAAGCTAGTTTCATATAAAATACGTTTCATCCATTAAGCAGCTCGGTGAAGGTCGTTCTTAAACTGATCTTAGACTATGGTGTCCAATATAACAGTATGTAAGGCAGGGTGTACTAACGGGGCAGGGCCACTTGTTGGCGCAGGAGGCGCCGGCCTGCCCGCCGGGCGACGAGATGCGCAGCGGCTTCAGGCGCTCCGCCACCGCCTCCGCCTCTGCAACAGACACACACACACACACTCACCACAACACAACAACCCAACGACATTTGCCTCACAATATTTGAAATGTACACTGCGTACATTGCAAATTAACTAAAACTTATAAAAGGGTGTTTTCAAAAAAGCATGTACCTTCTCTTTCAAAATGTCTAATTTTTTCTTACAAATAAATTTCATGAGTCAATTTTGTGACGCCCACACCGAGTAGATATATGAAAAAAACGTCACAAAACTGTCATTTTTGATTGGGACATTTTTTTAAACCACGGGAACCAATTGTGCTTTAGATTCTGAGTTTGTTGTGAAAAAGCCCAAAAGCAAACTTCTCAAAACAATAAGCATCAACAACACTGCAGTTCATTTCTAGGCTCAGGATGACGTCCACAGTCCCATTTTGTCACCTTCTTAAATCGTACTCATTCTCATACAGTCTACTGTTCTGATTCCCCAACACTCTCACATCGTCACTTTCCTGTCTTGTCCGCTTTCTTACGTGGGCCACAGTACCAACTCGTCAACAGTCTTATTTCGCCTACAGTGCCAACTGGTCAACATTATTGCATAGTTCATTATCCTGACTAATATAAATGTTCTATAAATGATTATTGAAAACGGGTTTTTTTTGCAAATTACTCTCGGGATATTTTGCTATTTTAAACGCTTAAATTGATTATATCTGTGAGACAACGTCTGCTAAACGTGGACGAGTTGGCACTGCTGACCAAGTAGTACTATGGTCTACAAAAAAAAGTGGACGAGTTGACACCGTGATCGAAATAGGAATGTAGACAAAATGGGATATGGACGATATCATAAAGTGGACGAGTTAGGCATTGTAGGCTGACGACATGACACTGTAGACGATTTAAAAAGGTGACGAAATGGTACTGTGGACGAAGTCATCTTGAGCCAATTTCTGTTTGCTATGAATAAATTTGATGTGCAAATGAAACGAAATAGTTCAAGCTAATCGAAATTGAAAACATTAAGTACAACATTTAAATTTCGTCTAGGATCATTTAACAAAAGCGGTTCGCTCAGAGAGCAAAGTCGATCAGATCAGATTCTGATGTCCTCATCTCTCTGGGTAATTTAAGTTATGTAAACACATTTTCTTTTCATTTTATGTAAGCCGTCAGCCGTCAGCCGTGGCAGCCTAACGGTTTGGTCCATTGCCTCTCAAGCTGAGAACGTGTGAAACTGTCAAGTTACATTTGAAATTATTACGAGCTTTACGGTGAAGGAAAACATCATGAGCACCGCACAAACCAGCGAAGACATTCATTGGCGTATGTGAAATACCCAATCCGCTCTGGGCCCAAGCATTGTGGCCAGCAGTGCGGGAGTGGGACTGGGGCGATGATGATGAAACAGCAGCAGCAGCAGCACTCACCGGCGTCGTGCGGCAGCGCGCTGGCGCCGTCCTGCAGCCGCAAGATGTCCTCCCCCAGCAGCGGCAGCGGCTTGCCCGACCGGCACATCGTGCACTGCAACACGACCGAGACGCCATTGCAATGCATAAACTTAGAGGTGAGTCTACGCTAGACGAACCGAGCACGAGCGAAGCACGAGCGGAGCCGTTCCCGGCGTCAAGTGTGGACACGTCCACGAGCGCACTGCGAGCGCGAAGCAAATCCCTTTGTGTTCATCAAAAAACCGACAACTGGCGGAACGCAGCCGAGCACGAACGAAACACTCGCACCGACTTACAGGTCCACATTAGACGAATTGTGTTCGGCTCGTGCTTCGCTCGTGCTCGGTTCGTCTAGCGTAGACCCACCTTAGCGTTGGCGTAAAGTTCTCGAGAGACCGCGACCCGCGACAGGCAAGCGCAGCGCAGGACGTTCCCGCATGAGATAGACAATGACCTACCCAGTTAAAGTCGCGGACTCACAGTGGATACAGCACGGCTACTACGAAACTAGAAACTCGAAGTTCGTGTCGTGCGGTCCCTCTGACACTTCTACTATTATTGTGTTTTGTTAATTTTCTTTTGTACAATAAAGAGTTTACATACATACATACTATTTAATACGAGAGCGAGAAGAATGGTACGATACGAACTTCGAGTTTCGTAGTAGCCCTGCTGGCCGCTACCAACCGAAACAAGTGGAGGTATATGCGGGAGGCCTTTGTCCAACAGTGGACGTCCTACGGCTGAGAGCCCGTTCCCACTTGTCGGGTGTCGGATGCCAGTCATTTCTATAGAAAATCGTGTCGGGCAAGTGTGAATCCATACTTATATTACAAATACGAAAATGTGTGTTTGTATGTTTGTTCATCTTTCGTGAACTAAAATAATTTCCTTGCTCACCCGCGACCTTACGATAGCTAAGCTTATGCAAAATATGCGTGTTCATGCAGTTCCTCCACCTCCACACTGTAAGAACACACACAAATCACACAAACCCATCTATCACCACCACCACACTACACTGACGCGTTTCGAACTCAAACAGAGCTCATCTTCAGAGTGACACAACCGTACACCATGCTACCAGTTGATAGACTAACGAACCACAACCACCGTTTTAACTTGTCACTCAAACAACTGTTTTGAGTGTTGACTGTTTGAGTTCGAAACGCGTCAGTGTAGTGTGGTGGTGGTGATAGATGGGTTTGTGTGATTTGTGTGTGTTCTTACAGTGTGGAGGTGGAGGAACTGCATGAACACGCATATTTTGCATAAGCTTAGCTATCGTAAGGTCGCGGGTGAGCAAGGAAATTATTTTAGTTCATTGATATGGACCTCCGCAAAGTAACGCCTGATTCAATAAATCATCTTTCGTGTCGAAACGGAGCGACGGCTCTACGTGATTTTTGGCATAGAGTTAGTTTTATGGGCCAGAGAGTGATATTGGCTACTTTTAATAAGCCACTGTTCCCGAGGGAACTGCGTGCGATAACTGAATTCCACACGGGCAAAGCCGCGGGCAAAAGCTAGTAACTTCATATAAAATGTTCTGCCACTGGAACATCGGAGCCCGACATCCGACAAGTGGGAACCACCTCTGACATGAAGATGATGATGGATGAGCGTATAAAATACCGCACCATTAGGTGAGGAGGGGCCTTAGGCTACCATAGAGTACATACGGAGTGCCTGGTCCTCGACCAGATGCAGTGGACGTACCTTCCTGGACTGCATGAAGTTCTCGTAGGTGCACGCCTCGCAGCGCCACTTGCCGGCCGCGCCGCCGCCCGGGCTCGGGGGGGCGGGGCGCAACGCTCGCCGTTATCTGTCACAACTTGCAACACTTACTAAAACCCTCGTGTAACTTTCATAGAAATCGTTAGAGCGTTTCTGAGATAGCCGAAATAAATGAATACACAAGAATTACTTCTTTAAAGGAATTAGATGCGTAGATTAGTTAAGGCGCGCTTATAGAAGAATTTTCGGTATTTGAGGGGGTGAAGCAGACGACGCGGTGGAGGCGAATGCAGGGCGCCTCGCGCGTCTGTCACGCAGCCCGTTGACGGCCTTATTCTGTTTGTATCCGTATTCTGGTTAATGTGAATTCCGGATTTTTCCTTAAAATTATAATTACACATTTTTTTGGTTTAATAAAGAAAATCTTCGTTTAATATGAATAATCTTGGTAATAAACAAATTATTTATGCTTCTTCATGCCCACAGTTTGATTTGTAACGTAGGTAATGGATAGACATTTAGACTGAATAGGTCGATAGATAGATATGACAGATGGCATGCTCTTGTTTCGGAGGCCAAGACCCTCTTTGGGTCCCTGAGCCAAATTAGTTAGTTAGATAGCTTATTAGTCTGGTCAACATTTTGGGATACTTTATGTTACGGAAAATAAATATTTTTGGATAAAATAAAAAATTGCTCTAAATCGGATTCCGCGCGGACGCAGTCGACGGCAACAATTAGTTTTAAATAAATTTATAGCTCTTCCAAAATTGTCTGGAGCATGAAACGATGCTTTTCTTATTTTCATGACTTGAGAAGTATGCATATGTAGGAGAAAGCTATTTATCTTCAGTAAGAGGAGATTCCAAAGTTGATTGTCTGGAGCATGAAGCGATGTTTTCGCTATTTTCGTCTCTTGAAAAGATATCTATATATGTAGAAGAAAGTTCTTTTTCTTCAGTCAGAGGAGGTTCTACAGTTATTTTTCATGAAGATTCTTTTTCCCTTAGTGGCATTCCCGAGCTCGACGGGAATCAACAATTTCGGGTAGTAACCAGTCCATATAAAATGAAATTAGTTTGTCTTTCATTTTTTTCCCCAAAATGTATCATCTATAAGTATGATTACTGTTTTGAGGTGATGATTTTCACCACTCCACACAGCAAATATACACTGTGCTCGACACGTGACATGGAGACCTTGGATCTGGTCATACCAGTTACTATTTTTGTTAATTTCAGTAGTTTTAGTTTCCTTTTCATAATTCTACATCTGAATTTCGTTTTCTTTGATACATTTTTCAAGTCCATTTCTAAAGGCTACACTTCAACCGGGCACTTTATTTCACTTTTACTTAAAGACGATACATTTTGGGAGAAAAAATTAAAGACAAACTAATTTCAAAATTGAAAATACAAACTGAAATATAGATGCACAGAAAAACCAGAAAAATAAGACCAGCACTGGATATCGAACCCAGGTCCTCGGTATTCCGTACCGCGTGCTATACCGCTACACCACTGCTGGTCCACCAGCAGTGACCAGTAGTGGTGGTTGACCGGCAGTGGTGTAGCGGTATAGCACGCGGTACAGAATACCGAGGACCTGGGTTCGATTCCCAGTGCTGGTCTTATTTTTCTGGTTTTTCTGTGCATCTATATTTCAGTTTGTATTTTCAATTTAGGTTTTACGGGATGACCGTAAGAGAAAAAAAAAATTGGAATGGAAATAAAAAATATAAAAAGATTCCAAAAAACCAATCTTGATTTACGTGAAGGTAAAGCTGATAAGGTAGGCGGTAGGCGTCGTAATGTACGGTCTGGTACACACGGACCGCATTCCAATTGCAATCCGGCTGTAAAATGGCAGAACTACATCAGAACTGCGTAAGAACTGCACTCCGACTGCCTAAAATGGCAGTTGGAATGCAGTCCTCTGACAGTCGGGTCCAGTGCTGGTGCAGTTGTACTAACTGCGCAATAACTGCATCCAAACTCCCATTTTGCAGCCGGATTGCAGTTGGAGTACATGTTTTTGTCAATAATTTACTAATGCAACCAAGTGCAACCATCTTATTTTATTAAAATAATTTATGTTAAATAACTTGGCTGAATGCAAGATATTACCTTTGCCTGCAAAAAAGTGAGAAAATCTAAACTTAGATCGAAACTGTTGCATCTACTATCAGAAATGTCAGTGAAACTGTCAAAGGGATCAAGCAGGGCTACTACGAAACTCGAAACTAGAAGTTCGTGTCGTGCGGTCCCTCTGACACTTATACTATTTAATACGAGAGCGAGAGGGACGGTACGTTACGAACTTCGAGTTTCGAGTTTCGTAGTAGCCGCAAGGTTGAGTAGTTATACAACGTGCCTACAATTTGTATGGCAGTCGCGGTAGAATCTGGACGAAGCCGTCCGCGTCCGTGAGCAGCCGAGGCCCGCGCCAACCAGCTTGCGGTCGTAGTACGAATGTGAAATCCGCTCAGCAGGGCTGCTACGAAACTCGAAGATCGTGGGTTGCGGTCCCTCTGACACTTATACTATTTAATACGAGAGCGAGAGGGATGGTACGATACGAACTTCGAGTTTCGAGTTTCATAGTAGCCGCAAGGTTCGCCGCATGTTCGCCGTGAGTAGTATAGGTTTATACAACGTGCCTACAATTTGTATGGCAGTCGCGGTAGAATCTGGACGAAGCCGTCCGCTTCCATGAGCAGCCGAGGCCCGCGCCAACCAGCTTGCGGTCGTAGTACGAATGTGAAATCCGCTCAGCAGGGCTGCTACGAAACTCGAAGATCGTGGGTTGCGGTCCCTCTGACACTTATACTATTTAGTACGAGAGCGAGAGGGACCGCACGACACGAACTTTGAGTTTGGAGTTTCGTAGTATCCCTGCTGACTCGGCCCGACTCCGGCCGGTCGATTAGTGTGTGGTAGGTACTTACCGTTTAGGTACTCTAATGCTTCTCATATGTGCTCTGAGTTCACTTATGCGTTTCCTCTTTCGCTTAACTTTTTTAATACTGCGATTACCCATATTATTTGCTCTCAAAAGTAGTACTAGCGCGTTAGAAAAATGTGCACAGGTCCGTCGTCGACTACGTACACGCGTGTACTGGCGACTGGGAAATACTTGGCCGCCGCCGCGCGCTAGAACCGTTTTATTTTGCCAAAGACGAAATAAATTGGTATGATTGATGTACTCAACCTATTGAAAATCTATGAAGCATAAATCTAAATCTACTAAAACTATTTAATAAAGCAAATTTTGTGTTGATATTCATAATAGTTTTCATAATATTTGGTTTAACGTGTAAATTAAGGCTCTTTTTCAAAAAAATAATCTATCGAGGTTTTTGTCAGCAATCGTGTTTTTGATGAAGTCAAAAACTAGCTAATAGACTGAAAATATACATATAAAAAAATTGCAGTTGTAAGTATTGTGTAAGTATATTTTAAATAGTTTCTAAAATTGTAGTTTTCACTACGTACAGCGCCTTAAATAAAGTTAACTATGGTATGGTTGTTCCTAATCACACCTCTAGAATTGCCCTGGATGTAGTCACACACACTGCGGCCAACAGTCCAAGTAGTCAAAGCAAACAAGACTTTTTAGGGTTCCAGAGCCAAAATGGTAAAAACGGAACCCTTAGAGTTTCGCCATGTCTGTCTGTCCGTCCGCAGCTTTGCTCAGGGACTATCAATGCTAGAAAGCTGTAATTTTGCACGGATATACTTATATGTAAGCTATGCCGACAAAATGGTACAATAAAAATTTTTTAGGGTACCTCCCATAGACGTAAAGTGGGGTGTTTTTTTTTCCTAATCCAACCCTATAGTGTGGGGTATCGTTGGATTTTAAAACCATTAGGGGTTTGCTAAGACGATTTTTCGATTCAGTGATTTTTTTGCGAAATATTCAACTTAGTGCATATTTTCATTAATTTTAATTTTTAATTTATTAAGGCAACAAACAGTCACATAGTTAAACATTGCATTTAAGACATGATAAGGTATAGACCTGGAGTGCCATAACAGTAATAAAGCATACATCGGTAAACAGGAATGGTAGATGCGATAAACGATAAAACGATAAAATCGAACGTGCGAATATGCGCCACGAAATGCCGACATGGCCGCTATGGCACTTTTTTCAACTGTCGTGTTTTACCGACCGTGGCGGTCAAAGGGTTAAGAGTAAATAGCAGCCTAAGGTATAAAATATACCTAAACTATGGATGATTCCGTATAAAATACAAAATCCTTAGAGAAAATATTACTTATTTTTTTTGTAATGGCTACGGAACCCTATTTCGAGCGTGTCCGACACGCTCTTGGCCGGTTTTGTCCAATGATATTAGAGAGACGTCAGGCATAACCGGGCTAGAAGACCAAGAAGAAGGAACAACCAACAATTTGGATGGAGAGAGATTGGAGAGACACATGCCCAACGGTGGGCGAATACGCGCTGATGAAGAAGAAAAGAAATCCAAACTTTTTAATGCTTCCCATATGACTGCCATATTTCCTCAAAATTCATTTAGTAATTTTTACTTGAAAGCGTTACAATCATACAAAAAATTGTACCTCGTAAATCAATTCGTGCACAATTGCACAGTACACCCATATTGTTATTTGTATTTTGTTTATTAATGTCAAGTAATGAGTGATGCAAAACATTCCAATCGCAATTACTCAAACTAGGTAATCCCGTAAATGAAGATAACATGAGACATCGTGACCTTCTGACATCCACACATATTTGATAGGAGTGACCAGTTATTTAGGAAATTTCAAGAATATTAATCATTTATTCGCTATTCACAAAAACAGTTTTGTAGTACAAAATAAAAATAAAAATGAAACCAATATTTTGTGAAGTCGAGGAGGAGGAGGAGGGTTGGGGATGGGAGGGTTAGTTGGTTTGTCGACTAAGGATATCCGCGAGAGGTGGTTAAGTGATTTGGACCTGTTCAATGGTGCAGTTTGTTATTTTGAGTTGTCCGGTGTCGGAAGATGCAGTACGAATTTACAGGTTCATCAAGCACTCCTTTGCAGCCAGATAATCTGGACATTGCAATAGGAGTGTTTGATGAATGTGGACATCGAGTCATTCAATGAGGCTGGCATAGTCACACAAGTGCACTTAAACCTCAAAAAAAAAATAGAAAAAAAAAATAGGCATTTGTTTGCACAAAATATTGTTGTTAATATTTTATACATATAACATAGGTACCTACAAAAATTTTCGGTGATAACCGGTTGCGGCACATCACTTAATATGAGACGCAAAAAACAGGTTATACATGAAACATCATTTTAGTATCTCGAATTAAGAAACAGACCATAGGCCTAGTATAATTAATTAGGGAGGAAACAGGGGAAAATGTATAGAGTAATAGCTGCCCATATTTCCCCTTACCAAGATACTCAACAAATGACCCACCTGTGGGGTGTGAGGGGGCGTGTTGGTTGAGGCGTCGAGCGCGCCGCACTGGGCGCCCTCGGGCTCGGCGCCGGGCTCCTCGCCCGCCGCGCTCATAGCGGCCGCGGCCTTCGCGCTGTCGCCGCTCGCTGCCCGCTTCCCGCCGCTACGAGGCGACCATCCTTCGCCGAAGGAGCTTCCGTATGCACGCTGAGCGTCAGCCGTCAGCTATTCACCATGTAGCCAACGATAGCCCAAAGACACGCTCCCGCTCTGCGAACAGTTTTTACAGGAGGCTATTAGGCGAGGAAGGCGACGAGACGTCCGCTGCGCCACCGCTTTGCGATCACTATATTCACATTCACATAGTCGATTTCATAAATGGACATTTTGACAGTTCAGGGGATACCTTTATTGTGAGCTTTAATATTTATAGAACGCGAAACGCGATTTGGCATCGTTCATCCGCGAGTGTTTGGCGTCGTTACACAATATAACTATTGAAACATCAGTAGCATAAGGTCAACAACGAAACATTAAATATGCGAACGGAGACTTACTCGATTCACACTGCGATGTTGCGTTGGTTGGCTGCTTTCACTATTTACTGGGCTCCACAATATGGCTCTGAAGAATGGATGAAAATATGTTGAGGGGACACGGGAAAAACTAAAAGAAACAATGGAGTAATTAAACGGAGGCAATATTTTTATACGGTATTTTGACAAATAAATTTATGTCAATCTAGGATACGAGATGACCTATTGTTAAAAAAAAGTACAATGAGGCGCAGCTATTGGTCAAGTTTAGTAAACACATATACAAGTTAAAATTTAGACCAATCACAAGAGAGGATCGAAAGTAAACATCCAATAGACATTAGATAAATAAACGTCCTCATTTCATTTCCGAATTGATCCAAAATGGCATCTTGTCTCGTAAAATGACCTTGTCTATGGTATTCTGCCACAGGTAAACTACAATTGTGTATCCAGTACAGTTTTATTAAAAAAAAAAACTTTTCGAGCAGTTTTCGAGCTTGGGGCGGCAATTTACGATTTCATCAGATTTCATTAAGACAATGTCAGCCGGGCTATGAGCCAAATTTTCGTTAATCACTATATATTTTTTAAGATTTTACTAAAGTAGCTTTTCTTTGTAAGAATATCGTTACATTTCCAGTAATTTGTTAAAGAATTTAATGAAGTGTTGCGTAGATTTTAAGAGAGAATACCCATTCATAGATGAGTTCTGAATGAGTTTTAGACATACATCAAAGAGTTCATCACGATCTTCGTCCCCTAGGAAAAGTTCAAGTAATCCAGAAGAATCGTCAAAATTGTATAGTGAATTAGAATCCCTGAAGCAGGCAGTAGTTTCTTTGAAAAATTCTGTAGAAAGCAGGGACGTTGCTATAGGAAAACTCGCTCGTGAAAAAGAAAAATTATACGTAGAGCTGAAAGGTGCGCAACGGACGAGCCGGAACCTACGCCAGCAGCTGGTTGACGAACGGTAACTGACTCGCCTTGCTATCACAGAGGTGTGATCTTTTTAGGGTTGCGTAGTCTTGGGAAGGTTTTTTTTATTTTGATACAAAAAAGCGTGCTGCCCGCCTGACATTCTATTCTATTCTACATAAGTATTTTCATTTCATAGCCTATCGACACTTTCAGCTGCAGGGTACTCGCATGCTCGTTATACTTACCTATTCCTAAAAAATTGTTTGGTACCTTTTTTTATACCACGTCGGTGGCAAACAGGCAGGAGGCCTACCTACTCTCCTTATGAATTAAATTAGGGTTTTGTACCGCGTACCTTGATTTTAGAGCAGCTCGATATTTCAAGGTACGCGAAACAAAACCCGAATTTAATTCATAAAATGAGTAATGACCGCGATAGTCTAAAATATTATACCTACTCTCCTTTCTTGAAGAACAACTTGCTAAAGTGCCGCGCCGCGTTTGCTAGAGAATTATTAGAAGTGTAACAGTAAATAGCAGCCTAAGGTATAAAATATACCTAAACTTGGAAGATTCCGTATAAAATACGAAATCCTTAGACAAAATATTTTTTTTTTCGTAATGGCTACGGGACCCTATTTTGGGCGTGTCTGACACGCTCTTGGCCGGTTTTAATTAGTATTTTGCAGCAGTGGGGCTTACTTGTAAAATATAGTAGACAAGTAGTCTTATTGACCTGTGCCTATTTCTCGAAGCTACTTACAAGTTAACAAAGTTAACAATTTACAAGCGTTAGTCTGTGTTTATCAGTAGGTATAACATTGAAAAGAGACTACCGCTTTTTGTAGCTTACTGCTGAAAACGACGACTTTACTTAATAGATTTTACTGCTCTACACATTGTTTGTAATACTTTTATATTTTTTAACAATGAATCAATCAGTCATCTCATAATTCCAGAGATATTCATTCAAAAGAAAAACAATATTTAGTGGAAGAAATTGCAAGGCTGTCTAAGAAAGAAGAATTTGACTGTTACTCAGTACAACATTATTCAAATGTACGTTAAACATATAAAATTTATTTTGTAAGTACTTAAGTTAATTATTATTTTTTAGCAGAATCCCGACTTTCCATTTATCATAATTTCAGGATGAAGATATTATAGATTCTTTACAAGATCAACTTTTAGCTAAAGATGAAATAATTTGCAATATTTGTGCAAAGTTTTTGAAATTGAAGACCAGTAAGTCGGCTTTACAGAAAAAAATCCGACGATTGAAGACCGAGACCCGAGAGGTAACTCAAACTCAAACTCAGTCTTTAAGTATAAACGTTCAACTTTCACCATGTTAGGGCACAGCAATATACAAATAATTAGTATATTATTTCTTAAAATACTGGTTTGTTAATAAGATAGGGCTGCTAAGTAAGATTTATGCCTACTAGAATTGATGCCTACCTACGGTTTTGAATTTTTCAGACGTATGAGAGTATAATTCTTCTCCTTCAAGACAACAAAGGAGTAATGGACAATCTGTTCGAAAAAATATTGCGGTTCTCAACAGTGTCGCAAGGAAGCAAAAAATATTTGAAGTTGTTGAGAATGAATATAAAGCTGCACTATGAAAATACCCAGCTGAAAATGAGCCTGACGCAAAATAATCGTTCAATCAAAGATCGTGAAACTGAAGGACACGAACAAAACTACCATGACTCTATTTTCCGTGGATCTCGAAACACAATAGCTGCTGCGGAAGGATCCGAAATCTGCCCAGGTCCATTGCGACACAAAATGAAATGGCGTCCACCAAAATTAAAGTACAAATGGCACAGTCCCGCACTTATAAGTGCTTTTTATAATGAACGGAAACCTCTGTCAGCTCAATTACAAGAAACCTTGACGAAATCAACTTCAATGCCCTGTTTACGCGATTAATGTTTGTTACAAGGACTCTGCTCTGGGTATTTCTTATATTGAATAAAAAAAAATGAAGACTGCCTTATCTATTAATCTAAACAACTACTAAATACCTATTATAAATTATATTAAAACAGTGACATACCTATTATAGGTTTTAGGAAAACATTATACTCAACATACATGCGGTGCGGCTTACGAATATTTTTTTCATGAATTTCCCGCTCTATAACTTTTTAAATGTAGGATAGGAAACGTTATGACATATGTTATGATAACCTGGGAGCCGATTTTTGGGGTTCCGTAGGTACCCAAAGGGTATAAACGGGACCCTATTACTAAGACTTCACTGTCCGTCTGTCTGTCTGTCACACAGAACATTTTTTTTTATTGTTCTGTGGTCTGTCACCGGTTGTATGACTGTATCTTATTGAACCGTGATAGCTAGACAGCGGAAATTTTCACTGATGACGTATTTCTGTTGCCGCTATCACATCAAATACTAAAAACCGCTCAAGAGCATGTCGGGCCTTGCTCAGTGTAGGATTCCGTAGTTCCCTTAACTTAACTTTGCCTTAGAAATAATTTTTAACAAAAACTTACAAACTGCTCAACTGATTAAGTTAAAATGATTTTCCTAGAAAGTTTCTATAAAGCTTAACCTCCGTGATTTTTTATATGTTTTTTAGAGGTGCGGTTCAAAAGTTAGAGGGGGGGACACATTTTTTGAACTTTCTGAGTGAATATCGCCGAAAATATTCACTTAATCAAAAAATGTTTTGTGCAAACCCCTATTCATTTTCAAATAGCTATCCAACGATACCTACCCCACAACATAAGGTGGAAGTGAAAAAAAAAACATCCCCACTTTACGTACCCTAAAATTTTTTTTATTATTATTTTTTTGTTTTACCACTGTCGGCGTGACTGATTTGTATAGTCATGCCCAATTATAGCTTTCTAGTACTAATGGCCTCTGAGCTTAGCCGAGGACAGTCTGACAGACAGACAGACGGACAGAAAAGGCGAAACAATAAAATTGGTCAAGTGCGAGTCGGACTCGTACATGAAGGGTTCCGTAAATGGTTCAGTAAAAGTTTTTGTTAAATTTCTTCTAAAATAAGTTTTTTTTTGCTGACTGTACTTTATGCCCCTGGTTACCAAAGTACTCGTCAAGACGACAACCGAGTCCAAACTCGATGTGGTCGGGTCGTTTATCACAGTTCCTATGGTCACCCGCTAGCTTTATCATCAGATCAACTCCATGTTTTAATAATATTGCATTGTCATCGGATTTATACATGCGTGTAAAATTTCAGCTCAATCGGTTGAAGATATCCACTTCAAATTAGAGTTGAAAGATTCCACCCAAGCAAACATATAGTTACATTAGGTACACTGCACTACATACCTGTACCAAATTTCAAGTCGGTACTATTAACTATTGAGGAGTTCCCTCCTGCAGAGACGATACTGGCAGGACCACGAAGATGTCACAACTAGATTATTGTATTGTCACCAAATTTACATAAGTATGCGAAATTTCAAGTCGATCGGATCGGACCACTGGAAGTGGGTCAAATTTAGCTTCCAAGGTTTGACCCACACAAATAATAAATAAATAAATAAACAAAGAGGGCAAGCTAAAGAAAAGCTTCTAAAAATATCGCCGAAATGTAAGCACTTGTGCAAGTATTTCGAATAAAAAACAATTTGTATTCTCATCCTCTTTGGTTCTGGCTGTTTTCTTCTGAAGCCATTGCCCGCAACTTGCCGCGCGCGGCTAAAAAAAATATCTGTCAGCGTCATTCGCGGGAAATTCGGCGGACTTCGTATGTTATGTAATTAAAATAATAAGAAGTTCGACTAGTGGGAATCATATTTAAACTGTATTATAAACCTTGTAAATAGTGTTAAATACTAAATTTTTTTAGTGTAAAAAACAATACGTAAACATAGTGATTAATACGCTGTGGATTTGGCGAGCGCTTTATCAAAGTTGGCTTCATTGAGGTTTGTGGTTCATAAATTGCTTTATTAATTTTATAAACTACACAATCAGACAGTTACTATATTATACTATCGAAGCTTTTATAAAACATCATTAAAATCGCAAACTTAAAGGTAAATATTCAAACGACATAGCTACCCGTTGCTAGTCGACTCGGTCGCCTTAGCAACGGCTAATAACGCCTAGCAACCAAAAACGCTGAAAAAAACACGTTTCTTGTATGACGACCTCCTTTAATTTGTAACTTTATTTTATATTTAGTGTTTGTTGTTATAGCGGCCACAGTAATACATAATCTGTGAAAATTTCAAGTGGCTAACTTTTACGGCTTAAGAGATAGAGCCCTGTGACAGACGGACAGACAGACAGACAGCGGAGTCTCAGTAATAGGGTCCCGTTGGCACCCTTTGGGTACGGAACCCTAAAAAACGCTGGCGTTGAAAGCGCTGGGTTTTGTTTGAATACTTAGTACGAGTATGTCCGCACCTTTCTAAATGTATTTTAATCATCGATTAAAATCGTTAAGTTGTTTTTTATAATTATTTCATTTATTCGTACTATCATATTCTTAACATATCATTAATTATATTAATTTATAGTATTTAATTAAGTATGTATGTTGTCTTCGAATCCTCACCTCAATATATCTTTTCGTTTCGATGTTTTTTTTTTAACATCGACCTCTGCAGGCTACTCCGAAACTCGAAACTCGAAGTTCGTGTCGTGCGGTCCCTCTCGCTCTCGTACCAAACAGTGTAAGTGTCAGAGGGACCGCACGACACGAACTTCGAGTTTCGAGTTTCGGAGTAGCCCAGCTGTTGTACAGTACAACACATTTTTTTCAAATTTCTGAACGCATCACTTTCTCTATGGTTAAGTGGGGATTCAAAAATGTTGCCACAAATAAATAGTTCCAATTTGCCAAAATTAAGGGTAAATCTTTTACCCAGCAGTGGGACACACTTCAAGCTAAGTAAAAAATAAGGGTACACTACACTAAACATTCTCTTGAAAAGCTGATATTAATAAATATACTATGAAGAGTTACAATGACGTTTGATATAATTCCTGCGATAAAGAAAAAAGAAAAAAAAAGAATTTTATGAGGATCTCCTTTTTAGGTTTGTTTTATTTCTTTTCTTATTTGTTATAGAGAGTACAATTAATTATTAATGATGTATGAAAATTTCCAGTATTCCATTTCAGAACCGTTTTCTTGATTTCTTATATCCATTAATGCAGCTTGTGATGCGATCCATTGCAATTACCACAAGTCACGACTTCTATGTTCTAAAATTGCCTTGGAACGGGCAAGAAAAGCTGTTCTGTTGCTGTACGTTTTCTCAAAAATGATGAAGTAAATGTTTTACAAGAAATCTGAAATCACAAATTAATATAAGCGCGTTTTTCCTACTTATATATTTTATTGATTTTATTGGCTGCCCTTAGGGTGACTCCACACTGCGAATATTCACCGTATGATATCTTTTCGCGCGAATTATATTCCGTGCTTGATATACAATTTGTTTTTTTTTTACCGCCAGTGTGGATACTCGTTTAAGATTCATTATGTTACAGAATTGCGAGAAAAAAACCACGCGGAAAAAATTCGCAGTGCGGACAGGGCCTTAGCTATAATCGCTTCGGTATTTTCTGTGAATTGCATTTGCACACAGCTTCGAGCTGCAAATGGCGATTTGTGGTGGGGAGTTTTTGGATATTGTTAAAAATGCGACTAGGCTGACAACACCAAACTACAACTCTTCAGATTTTTGTGTGCGCCGGCTTCGCACGTGAACGTGTCGCGAAAATCTCAATATATTAGTGAAATCACCATGTCGGACGAATATTTCTATGGTAAGCAGGAATCCTAAATGCATAACGTTTATCATAAAATCATTATTTGTGCTCCAACTTTGGTACTTTTTCGTTAAATAATGATTTATAGTTAGCGTCAGTTTTGACACCCGGCTCGGCTAACTCGCCATTTTAATAATACTTTTTCAATCATTTTCCTTTTTGTTATGTGAATTTTGTGCTTCACCCTTAAGGATTGTGTTATTTTTAGTTGAAAATACATTATTTATATATTTTTGCAATTTGCAACGAACTTGCCGCCATTTTCGATGAAGGTCTGCGAAATGAGAAATGGCTATTTCATCGGAAGTCTATAGTCTCGTCGACTTATATCTCCGACAATGTTTTTGTGATATCCGGTCCGCCCATGGCACTTACGCGATATCGATTTTTCGCTCTACAATGTGTTCGCGAATGTGCGACTCGCCTCGGCGGAAGGCGCGTAATTTAAAAGTAGCGTCCAAGCGTCGGGCGCTCGGGTGAGCGCATCTCCGTTCTAAGAATTCCGTCGGGGGACTTGGGGGTCGGAGGGTCGGGCGGCGTGGTGTTTACGCCAGCTATGGAGGCTGGAGGTTATCGTGTGATGTGTAGTGACAGGCGGTGCGTGGTGTTCCAGGTGTCACCCTGACGTCGTCGCACCAGACAGAGACATGGGACCCCGAAGCCAAGGTGGAGTACCCGCGCAACAACAAGCTGCTCATCCGCCTCGCTCTACTCGGGCCCGACGCCAAGCCTGACGAGTTCAATGTTGTTCAGGTCAGTTGCAAAAAAACATGCTGTTATACTTAATTATTTTTGTAATTGTGACGTTTGTACAATGTCGTCATTATTGCTTTACTGATTTTAAGATTTGTTCTTGATAAAGTCTGTAAGCAAAACGTCAAGCAGAATAATAACATGAGGTGAAAACTTCACATACGAAAAGATAACCTCAATGTTGCACTCATGTTTATTTGTATGCTTTGACTGTTGTTTTGTTTTTCTGGTCAGTAATTTACAATGTTGTTGGTTGTACAGGTGGAGACTATGTCTCTCCAGGACTCCATCAAGATCCCGGTGGCTATCCTCAAAGTAGGAGAGACGCGACAGGCGCGGCTAGACTTGGAATTCCCTGACGCGCCAGTTACCTTCACACTCATACAGGTACATTGGAAATTCTTAATTTCAGTTAAGCTGAGTATAAGATGATTGCTATTTAATGATGATAAACATCAACCATGTGTTATTTGACGGGTGCGAGGTGTCGTTTTGGCGCCGCGCTGCCTGCTTGTGATTGCATTCGAGGCATTTGTCTGAAAAAAAAACTGTCACAAACCAGAATATTTGTGTGAGTTTGAAATCTGTTTTAATTTGTGGCTGTTCTCTGCAGGGTTCAGGCCCTGTGCACCTGATTGGGCAGCATCTTCTGGGTGCTCTTGTTGAGGAGTTCGAGGACATGGAGGAGATGGAAGAGGAGATGATTGATGAGGAAGAGGGAGATGATTCTCAATTTAAGGTTAGTTCTATCTTGCTTTTCACATTTTCCATAATCTTTTTTATAACTCTTGGACTGTAGGCTAAAAGGATCTCATGGTCTCAATACAGGAATCAAAGATGAACTGAAAAGTCCCTAAAAGAGTTTAATGGCATTTTACTTGACATTGAGATGAGATTAGTTAGCTCAAAAAATGGAAAAATGCTTTATTATTAATTATTTTTTGGCATCAATGATACAGCAGCTTGCTACATTTACAGGAAGATGAGAATAAAAGAAAAGCATCTGCAGGAAAACGCAAGACGAATGAGGTACTGAAAACCTTCAACTAATAAGATATAATCCGTAGACGCATTCTGGAATGCTCAACAGAGGGAAAAGGATCTTGCCCAATTTTGCTTCAACATGACTGTCATTTGGCGTGTATTGTACAATTTCATAGTCATTGGCTGTTATGACATAGTACAACTGGGTGGTAAAAGCAGTGCAAAAATGTACTGTTACAAAATTCTATTGCTACAAGTTCTTTTTAAATTGGCTGTTGGTTTTCTGTATTCTCATTCAATGTCCCCTTTCCCTTCTGATAGCTTTATGTAGTGTTAATACACACATAAGTGATGTAGGGATCAAATAATTTTTCAGTCATGTAGGTAGTGCGCGGACCTTGTCTGAGCGATGGAGTGTTCAGGCCTCAACCTAGCTTTGTGTTGCAGGATGACGATGAGGAGGAAGGCGAGCCCAAGGGCAAGAAGGCGAAAATGTCAAACAACGCCAAAGGCAAGGCTCCTTCGCCTAAGAAGAATGCCAAGAAGTGAGTGCACCGGGGCGCCGCTGCCGCCGCGCGCGCCGGCCGCCCTGCGTGGGCGCGGCCGGCGCGAGCGGCCGCGGCGGGTTAGTTTACGATAGTGTGGTAATTCAGCCTAGGTTAGCGTTGTATCGACTGCGTGCCTGAGAGAGTGAGTGGGAGCGGCGACAGCTCGCTCCGTCGCGACACATGATCGAGTGTGATTCTTCACTAATTTTATTTTTTCTAAAGATTTCCATTCCTTATTGTTGTAGTATGGATGTCGAATTTAATGTTAAGCCCTAATTAAATTCACGCGGACGTATTTTTAAGTTAAGACGTAAGCATAATCAGTGTACTTTATAAACATTGATAGGATACATTTAGTATTGATTAGCCGCCGGTCGACATTTAATTAATTTTTTTGCTAACGATTTCTCATTTCAGAATGAAAAGCTGATAATCTATTATAGTTTGTTTGTACATATAAAAGCATAAGAACGGTAACAATAAAACAAAAACATTTCTAAACATTTGTTTGCTTTTTATTTGCCAATCCGATCCCGCTGCGGCGCAGCAACCGGCACACCTGGGGCTTTGTCGGCGGCTCGGCGGCCGGCGCGCAGCTTGCGCATTGATTCGTACATAGTAATGAATGAATGAATGGGCCGAATGTGGTTTGAATCGTATACGAACTTCGGTTCAATAAACTGCCTCTGGTGAATTTTAAATAAGAGTAGATAGATTGTTGAAAACATCCTTTAATGATTAAAAATACTTAATGTTACTCAATGTTAAGTTTGTAGAATTGTGAACCAAAAACTTTTTTTAAATTCAATTTACGTTGTAATCAAGATGTTTATTATAAGAATAGGTACATATTTTACTGATATGACAGACATGATTTCTTTTAATTTCTGTCAAAATAGTACAAGTAGGTTCTTTTTTTCTAGTGCCGAACGTTCGGCATTTAAACCGAATTTCGGCCGAGTGCATTCCTACCACAGTGCCAACTCTTTTACGTTTACGACGAATGTTGAAGGAATGTTGGCGAATCAGAACAGTAGACTATATGAGAATGAGGATGATTTGAAGGTGACGAAATGGGACTGGGCCACGTAGCTTAGTATCTCCTAATAGTCTGTGGACTGGTAACGCTTTCGCTATCGGGAATGCAATATAATATTATGGAAGTTTGATTGAAATGAGTAATTTCAAATTTGGTTTAGAAGGGGGATGCCTGGATCAGTGATCTTAGCAAGTAATGTCTGTTTAGCCATTTGAAGGATCACTAGCACTTTTTTACTTGAAATAGAGAACTACGGCCCAAGCCCTATCATTCTGAGAGGAGGCCTGTGCCCAGCAGTGGGACGTATATAGGCTGGGATTATTATTATTATGAATAGAGAAGTTTCATTCTAGATCTACTGTACTGTACAGTTGAGTGGGGGTATGAGGAGCAGCTATCCCAGGTCTTCATTAATATGTTGTTAATTAATTACCTTTCAAAAGTGGGATATGCTATTTGGGAAACTAATTATTATTACTGAGCAAGTGCACAAGTGACTACTTGCACTGTCATTCATCGCTGACTACCATGGTTTCATGTTAATCTGATCAATAGAAGTGGGTGCAATTCTCAAGATAAGACCACGACGTAACTGCTCGTGCCGAAAATACCACGAAAACGTTCCCAATACCACATTTAAAAAAAATATTACCTACCTATTTATTACATTCCTGTTAGGTATACCTAATATCCAAAATAAGACATTCCACCAAAAAATTACTTTCTTGCGTAATCTTCGATTTTGTAATATGTGCAACGAGAATCCGGTCTGGTAAGCTAGAATATTTTGGTAAATGTGGTATTCTGGAAACATGGTATTTTAGGCATGAAAATACCAAGGATTATAAATTATCATTTTACTTTTTGACAGAAGATATTCTAAAGAAAAGGAGCAACAGCACCGTCTGATATCTATTACGATTATATATTTATTTACTGCAAAATCCATGCTATCCTCGGGAACCATACTTTTTTTTAAATAAGAAGAGACTATCATGTTGAGTTGGGTTAAGTATTAAAATTATGGATGGAAAACTATCATCTACTATCATGAAATCTTTCATTGATTGATTAAAGCGTGAAGAATTCTATTTCTCTCCTTTTGTATGTTATTTGACTCTTCTACCAAGTTAAGAAGCCTTTCGAATTTCTGATCACTATCCTTCCTGTCCTGGACATCTTGAACAACCCTGATCTCTGAGAAAGTATCATCGTCAATATTATTTTTTTTACTTTCAGAATAGGGCTTGGAATCATCATATATTTTTTCAAAATATGTATAATACGGCCATTTTACATCTTGTCCTGTCTCTTTTTTCCTGTCTGCTAGCCTGTTGTAAGTTTGCTTTAAATTTCTAAATTTCCTGTCACATTCCTCGGGAGATAGCCCCAACTTGGTACTGATCATTTTCCACACATTCTTTTTCTTAGTCAGAGGATCTTTAAATTTAATTTTATGATCTAAATAAAACTGAAGTAACTGTTTGATGTAATCCTCTTGAGCTGTGCCATTGGGCTGGTCTGCTTCGTTGCTGTTGCTGGTGCTTGCCCCGCTATTATAGATGGCTTCAAAATCATCAAAATAAAGCCACTTTGTGTTACGCCTAGAAGTGCCTAATTTGCTTTTTATAACAATATAGGTCTGTTTCAAGTTTCTGAATTTCCTATCACAGTCATTGGGACTCTCCCCCACCATTGTAGATATTTCTTTCCAGAGTTCCTTCTTTTGAAATTTAGGATTTCTGAACTTGTGGCTGTGCTGAGCATATACATTCAGTAACTGCTTAGTCTTGAAGCTGTCCCAGGGTCCCAGACTGGGATGGTAGTTGTAAAATATCCGTTCAAAGTAATGTTGGTACAGCCATTTCTTGATGAGCTTGCCAGATTCTCGACTGCGTTCTAGCCAGGTCATGTAAGTCCTTTTCAAGTTTTTGAACTTATGGTAGCAACTATATTCGGTTGAGCCTAACTGGGAAGCTATATCCTTCCAAATGTCCTTTTGAAGGCAGTCTGAGTTTCTAAATCGGTGGAGATTATCTATGTAAAGACTAAGGAGACGTCTTATTTTGATGTCCTCCCAAGGTTCAATGAGTGCAGGGTGCAGGCTCTTGTATTCCTTATAAATTTCGTCGCAAAGGCTGAAGTGGGCCCATTTGATATTCCTGCCCATCTTCTTCTTTTTCAATAGCCTGATATAGGTTCTTCTGAGGTTCCTATATTTCTTGTTGCACTCCTCTGGTGATGTGCCCACTGTAGCTGCAATATCATTCCAGAGAGTCCTGTCCCTGGCACCGGTAGTGTTACTCAGTTTGTTCTCAAGGCACAGTGTGAGGAGCAATTTGATTTTGCTCCGGTCCCAAAAAGTTTCTTCTTCCTTTTGCTTCTCTTCTTCTTTTTCACAAGGTGTGGGCTCTGCCAGCTCTTGTTGGACGGTTGTGGGCGCTTCATTTATTTGGATGTATTGTCTGCTGTCTCCTGTACCTGTGTCCACTATATAACGAGCCTCATGAGCTGTTACTGAAATAAAATTAAGTGATTAAAGATCTATTTGACTTCACTGTAAAGTCTGTTCAAATTCACTCTATAATCGAAGTCAAGTGGGACTCGCTCGTTCAAAATTAGTAAAGGAAACAACAAGTATAATAAAAGTACTCTGTGGGAAACAAACAGACCAAACTTTAGTACTTACTCTGTGTAGGATTCTGTATTGTGAAGTTGTTGCTGCTAAATATAACGTTACTTTGGTCTTCTCTGAATACAAACCAATAACTCTGGTTTTGATTATGTGGATTTACATCCATTGTGGTTGAACAGTTCTAATTTTTACCCGACTGCAAGGAGAGGTATTGTTTTTTTTTATATTCCTATTGTTATTGTATTGTATCATCTAAGCCAATGTGGATGGATATTGCAGTTGAAGTACTTATTAGTTTTCAGTACTGTAGATAGATACTCACGCACAGGTCGCAAAGTGAAGTATTAATCATATAATAAATATAATAGATTTTTCTTATTTTCGTAATCGTATACAACAACACACATAGATAAGAAAATAAGGCCGCGGCGGGTGACACTATTTACCGGACGTACCCTATCTCTTTGGTACAATACCGACACATTTGTATCTAACACACCCAAACACCCATAGAATAGAAACCTTCTTTGGAAACCTTATAGAAACTCTTGTCAGTTTGACAGGGGGGCGTGTATACGAACGAAATAACGGGTTGGTATTATCCGTGCCGGTAAATAGTGTCACCCGCCGCGGCCACATGAAATTACTCGACTTGACTCGACCGACGCTCGTTTCCGGTAACGTGACATTTGCGTGCACGACATCAGCGCCACCTATCGTTCGCAACTTGCACGTAATGGTGACCAAGTTTTGTTTTGCCGGTTTTTATAAGTTTTGGTCAGTCATTTTTGGTTTGCGGTAAGCAAGCGTATGTAGGTTAGTCTAAATTTTGCAATACATATAGTGTCTATAAAGTATAAAGTGTTGAAGAACTTGAAGATCTGCAGGATCTACTCAAGCATTCTCAATCGCTTGGAAGAAGATTGGAAGGCATTATTTAGTGCTGCAATTTCTCATCAATTTAACTAATAAAATAAAACGCGTTCTACATCTACATTAAATTATTTACACTCTGTGGCCTGTCGCTCCGTCAGTGTCAGTCAACGTCAACGTCAACGCTCCGCTCCCGCGTTTTCTCGACAAGCAAAGCGAACGAAGCGACAGGGAAGGAAGCAAAGCAAAGCAAACAAGATTAGCGACGCCATTGCTGGCATTATTTTTTGTCCGTTAGGAGAATTGTAATTGTAATCAATTTTTGTTTTTTTTTTTCACTATAGCAGACCTGTATGTTATTTGTAATATTTACTTCGAATAAGTGTAACTATTTGCTTAGTTTAGTTTACTTGCAATGTTATTGTTACGACGATGAATTTGAAACGAACGTAGACGCTAACGAGTTTTGACGAGACGCCGGCGGCTCGTGGATTAAAAATGTTTACCTTGGTTTTTTAATGAGTTTTATTACTTGAACTCTGTGACATAACCTTTGGTTATGCTAAGAAGTGTATCAATCAGAATAGCAGAGCAGTGGTGACATCGCAGGAACTAAAGTGTTAGTGCAGTGTGAGCAGCGGCCGCGGGCATGTCGGGTCGGCTGGTGGTGTTAGACCGTGGCGGGCGCGCCGGCAAGCGCTTCCCGCTGGCGGCAGGCCTGGCCACGCTGGGCCGCGGCGCGGGCTGCGACATCCGCGTGCTGCTCCCGGCCGTGAGTCAGCACCACGCCACTATCACCGTGCATGCCAATCAGGTAAGCTCCACTTTATAATCAAAAGATCTCTGCTGGTCGAAGCATATCTGTCCGGATCAAAAATTGTATGGTGCCCCTTTTGATATAGTCTGACCATATTTTTTCTATGTACCTTTGTTTTCTGTAGTGCTTATTACATGCATGAGGTGTTTATAGTCATTGTATTGTAAAATGTAAGTTTTAAGATGGTGTTCATAATTGTATTGAATAAAATCCACAGTATTTAAAACCAAAAGAAGCCCACTCACTTTTAGCAGGAATGGTGTATAATGCAACATCTTGCACATTTGCATACCAACCAACCTCACTATATATATAATTATTACACTATAGTGAGGTTGGCTTTTACAACTGACCAGTGACTATACAAATTATAATAACCATAGACATTACATACAAATTTTTTGTCATATAGGTAAGTATACTAAGACACAAAATCCCTACTTAATGTTATAAATGCAAAAGTACTAACTTAGTCTAAAGTAGTAACTCAGTCTGTCTGTCTGTCAGTCTGCCTGCCTGTTACTTCTTCACGGTCAAACTACTGAACTGATTAAGATGAAATTTGGTATAGTGTTTATAACTCTGGGAAGTACATAGGCTACCATTTATAATGGAAAAAAAATTTTTTTTTTGACGCGCTTGAAGCTTCGGGCATAAGCTAGTCCTAACTAATGTAAAATTTTTGCCCAAAAGTCCGGCCAAACTGGCTAGTCTGTCTGGCTATCCTTGCCCCAGGAGGAAGTACAGTCACCAGCACCAATATCTGACACAACAAGCGTGCATAAATATCTGATATGACTATTTCTAGGGCCGGAAGGATGTGTCAGATATTTTTGCATGCTCTGCTGTGGCAGATATTAATACTGGTGACTGTACCTGGATCAAGTACAATTGCGTTACACTGGATTGAATATGGTTCTGAGTAGCCCATCATCGAATGATATGATCTTAGATGAATGATTGGTCTCGCGCGCTCGCTCGACTAGATACCGCCGGCGTACTTGTCAAATGCGGCAACAAATAGTACGCCGAAATCGGCGTACCTGAGCCCGAGGCGAGTCAGTCGCGTTGCAAGCTATGCGTAATGTGCATGTCCCGAAGTTTTGTTAAATTTTGGTCATAAACCGAAGTAAAATGTCAGTTTTCGCAGTGAAACTTTTTAAAAATAAAACTACAAGAAATAAGAAGGACACTGGGATCACATACCATCATTAAATATCGTATAATTTCGAAATTACAAAATAAAATAACATGAACCCTAAACGCCATTCTGTGTTGCCGCGCACACAAGAATCAAATTCCCCGTGGTTGAAATTTTAATAAATTGAATTTTATTGTTATCATCATTAAATGATGATAAATTTTAATAACTTATTTTATTTAAGTATCTGACGTAATTATTATATATACATATTATTTAAAGTTTACCTTTGTGATATATTATTTAAATTATTTTACACTGAAGGTGTATTAATTGTTACCCGACACTATTTAATTAAGGGGTGAATGTGTCTTAAAATTAAAAATGTTTTTTTGTCTTCCCAGTCAAAAGCCCGATCAGCTGATTTACTTAGGTCACAGGGCGGACACGCCATACAAAATACGCGTTCTGGAATCTACATAGGCACGACGACGTCTGTACACGCGTCAATGTGTGCGTAAGACACACAGGGCTGACTATCGCAAAACCCTAGTACTATAGGGTATGTAGGTATGGCTTAAATGTGTAAATAAATGTAATCGTTAATCATATATTTTTATTTAAACCTACTTAAAATGTGTCTGTCTATGTATTTAAGCATTATTATTTTACATTACAATAAATATATGACTACAAACTTGAACTAATTATTCGGTACCTAATTAGTTATTTCATGTCGTATTAATCGCGATACTTTTAGAAAGCATTATTATTAAGAAAAGGAAGTAGGCAGGGTAGGAACCTCAATTTCTCGCGCGCCCACTGACAAGTTGGCGCTTGCTCGCGGACTCACGGCCACCGAGCCGAGCAATGAACTCCTTTTCTTATCTTTGGCTGTTGACAAACACCCATACAATGCACAGTATATCACCATTTCGTAAAGTTATTGCTCCCGAACTTAGTGCCGTGCGACGGTGCGGCCGACATACATCGCGTTGCGCGCCCGACTGCTGTCCTACGGTTTTCCTACAATCTGCGCTTGAGGGGTGGGGTAACTCGAACCGGTGCGGGGCGGAGCGTGTCCATTCTGTATGCCAGTACTATTATATATTCTGTGCTTAGGTATTACGGGAAACGAAAAAAAATTTTTTTTTCGTATTTCTACCCATTTTCCTGAAATGTTAACTTTTTACCGACTGCCCGAAGGAGGGTTATGTTTTTCAAGCGTATGTATGTAAGTATGTATGTATGCATGTACCTATGTATGTATATTTTGTAAACAATTATTTTTATTTTAGTCTTAATTAACCTGTAAATTATATTAGGTTTAACTATAGGTGCAACGTGTTAAGTACGCAAAACTTCTTAGTTGGTGACTCAGTCCATGAATATTCAGTAATAATTTGTAAATATTGAATGTCCTTAAATATATATATTTTTTTAATTAAAAGTGAGGCCTGATCATTGATATACCTACATCATACCTACCATTTTTTTAAAGAAGAAACCTACGCCTAACCTATACACAAACATATTAATACATTCACTCTTAATTACTTCTTAATTTCTAAGTATTTCCCAAGATACATTTTGTAACCAGTAACTTAATAGACCACAGAATAATTTATTTTCCCAATAATTCGGGTAACAGTGGAGCAGCTGGCAACACAATTCGTCACGCACACTAGCATCCTTGCAAATTGTCTTACACCGTTCTTACGCACACTACAATATTGAGTTGCCGCATTCACGAACGTTTTGTTTTTAGTTAGCGCGGTATCTAGTCGAGCGAGCGCGCGAGACCAATCATTCATCTAAGGATATGATAAAGATTTTTTTTTATTTGACTGGATGGCAAACAAGCAGATGGGTGTCCTGATGGTAAAAGATCACCACCACCCATAAACATCTGCAACACCAGGGGTATTGCAGAGATGCATTGCCAACCTAGAGGCCTGAGTCGGGATACCTCAAGTGCCAGTAATTTCACCGGCTGTCTTACTTTCCAAGCTGAAACACAACAGTGCAACTTTATTTGTAACAGAAATTAGTGATGAAAACATTAGTGATTCCAAGTTGTTAGACAAAAAGGCTTCTGATATTTCAAACTTTCATGTAAAGTACAATTCAATAGAATCTGTCAATTTTCTACATATTTAAGACACCCTATCGTGGGCACACTTGATTATATATGTCCCTGTTGTTGCAATTATCATCTAAAACGAATCAAAAAAGAATAATAGTCACATCACAAAGCCTTAGGCAGCCCGGTGTTCATATTAGTAGGCTGGAAGTGTTTATAGGATTGTCAGATTCTATTGAATTGGAGTTTATCTGCCATAAGACTCACTTATCAGGTTGTGCACTATAGTCAACGCCATAATTCATGAGACTAAATTGACAATTCATTGTGCTCAAATGTTGCCACAGTCAGGGTAGTGCTGTTCGTGTTGATATAATAAAACATTACGGCATTGGGTTCTAGTGATATTTGTCCATTATTTAAGGTGACAATATCAAATTAGTTTAATAATTTACTTTGCAATGTAAGATATCATTGTAAGAAGTGCAAATACGAACCAACAAGAATTATTTCATTTATTGTTTCGATTGGCCTCACCTTAAATCCACTTTATTTATTTTATATGCGCATGATATCATTGCCATCCCCAAGTGCGCAGTGCGCTAACTGAAGTAATATTTTCATCACTATCTTCAGAAGAGACGCCATTTTGTCACCGGTAATGTGTCGCGATTGGCAGGGGCAGGGGGACTATTACGAAATTCTAAAATCGAAGTTCGTATCATACCACCCCTCTCACTCTCGTATTGAATAATATTAACGTCAGCAGGACGGCAAGATACGAAGTTCGAATTTTATACACTTCATAGTATTATAGGCCCAGGGGCGGAACGGGACATTCGTCGATTTTTCACTTTAAATCGTAATGGATCTTAAGCCTATGAAACGATTCACGGATCGGATCACATGCTCTTGAATCAATCTCAATTTATAAACCTAATAAATACTACTTATAAAAAATAATATCTACCAGTTTTTCTTCCCTTATCCAAAATAATACTGAAGAACCTTACAAAAACAAGTAGGTATTTAGTAGTTTATCTATTCTAAAGATCTCGTTTTTCTCCATGAAAGTGACAATTGCACCAACAATATTCCCGAAATTGTACAATAAAATGCCACTTAGCACACCATTTAGTCGAATCGACACTGAATATCGATATCGGCTACATCACTATTTAATTTCGTCGAACCCTGGTAACCCTGTAAGTGTCATTGGCTTGTCAATTTAGTCTCACGAATTATGGCGTCGACTATAGTGTCGTTCGTGCCATGTTGACAAATACTGCGTTGTGGACTAACCACACTCACCTAGGCATCTCTTTGTAACATGACAATTGATTAGACGGTGGTGCGCAACGTGGGGTCCGGCGCGACGCTGGTGAACGGCGCGGCCGTGAGCGTGCACGCGCTGCGGCACGGCGACGAGCTGTCGCTGGGCGGCCGCCGCCTGCGCTGGGAATACGACCACCCGCCGCGCCGCCAGGGGGACCCCTTGCCCCAAGGTACGAGCTGTCGCTGGTACAAGGTACGAGCTGTCGCTGGGCGGCCGCCGCCTGCGCTGGGAATACGACCACCCGCCGCGCCGCCAGGGGGACCCCTTGCCCCAAGGTACGAGCTGTCGCTGGTACAAGGTACGAGCTGTCGCTGGGCGGCCGCCGCCTGCGCTGGGAATACGACCACCCGCCGCGCCGCCAGGGGGACCCCTTGCCCCAAGGTACGAGCTGTCGCTGGTACAAGGTACGAGCTGTCGCTGGTACAAGGTACGAGCTGTCGCTGGGCGGCCGCCGCCTGCGCTGGGAATACGACCACCCGCCGCGCCGCCAGGGGGACCCCTTGCCCCAAGGTACGAGCTGTCGCTGGTACAAGGTACGAGCTGTCGCTGGGCGGCCGCCGCCTGCGCTGGGAATACGACCACCCGCCGCGCCGCCAGGGGGACCCCTTGCCCCAAGGTACGAGCTGTCGCTGGTACAAGGTACGAGCTGTCGCTGGGCGGCCGCCGCCTGCGCTGGGAATACGACCACCCGCCGCGCCGCCAGGGGGACCCCTTGCCCCAAGGTACGAGCTGTCGCTGGTACAAGGTACGAGCTGTCGCTGGGCGGCCGCCGCCTGCGCTGGGAGTACGACCACCCGCCGCGCCGCCAGGGGGACCCCTTGCCCCAAGGTACGAGCTGTCGCTGGTACAAGGTACGAGCTGTCGCTGGGCGGCCGCCGCCTGCGCTGGGAATACGACCACCCGCCGCGCCGCCAGGGGGACCCCTTGCCCCAAGGTACGAGCTGTCGCTGGTACAAGGTACGAGCTGTCGCTGGGCGGCCGCCGCCTGCGCTGGGACTACGACCACCCGCCGCGCCGCCAGGGGACCCCTTGCCCAAGGTACGAGCTGTCGCTGGTACAAGGTACGAGCTGTCGCTGGGCGGCCGCCGCCTGCGCTGGGAGTACGACCACCCGCCGCGCCGCCAGGGGGACCCCTTGCCCCAAGGTACGAGCTGTCGCTGGTACAAGGTACGAGCTGTCGCTGGGCGGCCGCCGCCTGCGCTGGGAGTACGACCACCCGCCGCGCCGCCAGGGGGACCCCTTGCCCCAAGGTACGAGCTGTCGCTGGTACAAGGTACGAGCTGTCGCTGCACCTCCACTTTAATTTCTTGGTTTATTTATAGCAACTGATTGCTTCAGGATAGCAAGCACTGCTGTCAATGACTCCTATTATTATTATTATTATTACTATTATCAGTCTATTCTGTCCCACTACTGAGAAAGGCCTCCCCCGATATGTCCATTGCTCTCTGTCTGCTGCATATAAAGGCCAGTCCTTCAAGAAGTCGTTCAGTTCATCCCGCCATCGCCGTCTAGGTCGCCACGTCGCTTTCTCGAGTTGGTGGGCTGGGCGTTCACTCGGTGGTTATCTTGGCCCACAACTCATCCGGCATGCGGCAAACGTGGTCAGCCCAATGACTCCTGGTAAAAGCAAATTATTTTGTGTTCTTTTTGGTCCTGAATGGGGGTTGCCACAGGTATTATTACAATAATGACAACTTGTTCAAAAAGTTCGTTTTACATAATGTGGAATGGATAAGAATAGTAAGTGCAAACAAATTTTAGTAAATATAGCTCAGGTCAATGAAAGCGGACAGAATAGCATCTAGAGTTTTTTTGTTATTTCGCTTAATACTGGCTTGGAAAAACTTTTGTTCAGATGAATCCTGCAAGAAACTCAAAAAGGCTTAATTATTTTTCATGAAACCACAACCTCTATGTTAAGTTTGTTGTCTGATAACGTTATTCGTAATGGACAGTGCCGGCGGGCGGATCGGGCGGGGGCGGCGCGCGGGCGGCGCGGCGCGGCACGCTGGCGGCGGCCCCGCGCGCGCCCGACCGCGAGCTGCAGCTGGCGTTGGAGCTGAAGCACCGCGCCTCCATGCCCGGTCAGTACACACTGGGGGCGGGCGGGGGCGGCGCGCGGGCGGCGCGGCGCGGCACGCTGGCGGCGGCCCCGCGCGCGCCCGACCGCGAGCTGCAGCTGGCGTTGGAGCTGAAGCACCGCGCCTCCATGCCCGGTCAGTACACACTGGGGGCGGGCGGGGGCGGCGCGCGGGCGGCGCGGCGCGGCACGCTGGCGGCGGCCCCGCGCGCGCCCGACCGCGAGCTGCAGCTGGCGTTGGAGCTGAAGCACCGCGCCTCCATGCCCGGTCAGTACACACTGGGGGCGGCGGGGCGGCGCGCGGGCGGCGCGGCGCGGCACGCTGGCGGCGGCCCCGCGCGCGCCCGACCGCGAGCTGCAGCTGGCGTTGGAGCTGAAGCACCGCGCCTCCATGCCCGGTCAGTACACACTGGGGGCGGGCGGGGGCGGCGCGCGGGCGGCGCGGCGCGGCACGCTGGCGGCGGCCCCGCGCGCGCCCGACCGCGAGCTGCAGCTGGCGTTGGAGCTGAAGCACCGCGCCTCCATGCCCGGTCAGTACACACTGGGGGCGGGCGGGGGCGGCGCGCGGGCGGCGCGGCGCGGCACGCTGGCGGCGGCCCGCGCGCGCCCGACCGCGAGCTGCAGCTGGCGTTGGAGCTGAAGCACCGCGCCTCCATGCCCGGTCAGTACACACTGGGGGCGGGCGGGGGCGGCGCGCGGGCGGCGCGGCGCGGCACGCTGGCGGCGGCCCCGCGCGCGCCCGACCGCGAGCTGCAGCTGGCGTTGGAGCTGAAGCACCGCGCCTCCATGCCCGGTCAGTACACACTGGGGCGGGCGGGGGCGGCGCGCGGGCGGCGCGGCGCGGCACGCTGGCGGCGGCCCCGCGCGCGCCCGACCGCGAGCTGCAGCTGGCGTTGGAGCTGAAGCACCGCGCCTCCATGCCCGGTCAGTACACACTGGGGGCGGGCGGGGGCGGCGCGCGGGCGGCGCGGCGCGGCACGCTGGCGGCGGCCCCGCGCGCGCCCGACCGCGAGCTGCAGCTGGCGTTGGAGCTGAAGCACCGCGCCTCCATGCCCGGTCAGTACACACTGGGGGCGGGCGGGGGCGGCGCGCGGGCGGCGCGGCGCGGCACGCTGGCGGCGGCCCCGCGCGCGCCCGACCGCGAGCTGCAGCTGGCGTTGGAGCTGAAGCACCGCGCCTCCATGCCCGGTCAGTACACGAACACTTAAACGATGACTGGAACGATGACTTGATGGGTAGTGAAAAGTTTCTGGAAGTTAATATACATTGGAAAAATGTTGAGAATGAAAATCATGTTTCTTTTTATATTTTTAGTAAAATAAATTACACTAATTTTATATTATGATTATCAGCATCAAGCACTGGCGGCAAGCAAGTGGCGATAGTACAACCGCAGAGACGAGACACTAGTAATCAAAATGGTAAGTATATTTATGTATAAAACGTTTTTTTTAGCTTGAACTAAAATGGTATTTTATTTCAGACCTACTTAATAGAATTAACCGTTTAGGGGCATACATGTCGAAATGTCAGAAAGTCCAGGTGTCACATTGTCCATGGTCAAAAAGTCCGAAGGATGAAACGTCCTAGTGTCTAAAAGTCCTAGCGTCAAAAAGTCCATGGTCAAAAAGTCCGAAGGATTAAACGTCCTAGTGTCTGAAAGTCCTAGCGTCAAAAAGTCCATGGTCAAAAAGTCCGAAGGATGAAACATCATAGTGTCTGAAAGTCCTAGCGTCAAAAAGTCCATGGTCAAAAAGTCCGAAGGATTAAACGTCCTAGTTCTGAAGGCCTGAATCCCATAATGTCTCATTGTATAAAGATGTGACTAACAAATAATACTGAAATATAACTGAAATAGATTAGAGAGCTAGATTGCTCATCTGCATTATTTCCAGTCTAACACCCTGAGGCCCATTCTCGGTAAGATCCAAATGCATCTATGATGGTTCGTACATGTCGTATCGAGTCAACGCGAATTGACCAGCTGGTCCAGTCATGCAGATGGACTGGGGCCTCATTCTACATTGTCTCTTTCCATATTGTTATCGTATTGTCTACGTAGTGGCAGCTCTTATTGACTTGACAGTAAAGGCGATCGAGGCGAAAACAATTCCATTGAAATAGGTGTAAATAAAACCAAAATAGAATGAGACCCCTGGACTCTCGGACATATGGACTATCCGACATTAGGGCATTATAACCTTCGAACTTTTTGACAATGGACAATGTGACACCTAGACTATCGGACATATGGACTATCCGACATTATAACCTTCTAACTTTTTGACAATGGACAATGTAACACCTGGACTCTTTGACATATGGACTATCCGACATTAAGGCATTATAACCTTCGAACTTTTTGATAATGGACAATGTGACACCTAGTGTTACGACCTCCGAATTGCTTTCCTTGTTCCCACCAAAAGTCCAAGTCCAAACATTCCTTCACCATGGCTGAACAGAGCCCGCCATCTAGCGAGGTCATCGCACAATTATCTGGCGCGCATGCGCTGTCCTGAAGTCACGTGGTGCCGCCTGAAGACCGTAGCTCGACCAATCCCGACCGGCGCTGCAATCGTCGCAGCCATATTTTCTGCTCTCGCTACAATTCTGTACAAAAAACCGACGTGCGCGCGTGTCTCGTAAACAAAAATTGATAGTGAGAGTGGATTCCTCCATAAAAGAAGACTGTGTGATCCGGCTCTCGTCGCTAAGGACAAGCGACTAGCGAACAGCCCTCTGGTGAGTCCTCCCGTCCAGTCTTTTCCTTCTTTCTGCGGGTTGGTTGTCGAGGCATTCCTCCTTCTAGAACCGGCTTTCGAGAGGTACCAAGCCCTCAAGCCTGGCATAAACATTTGTGGTCCTATCGAGCTCGAATCCCCTTTGGAACTGGGTTCAATTTCGGAAGAAAACTCCAGTAATAAATACATACTTAATTACGTTAATTTATACTTCGCAACCTTTTATTTAGGTAGGTATTTGCTTACCTAGAAACAAAACAAAAACAAAGCGTGTGCTCGGAATTGCCGACTTAAGGGCAACACACACAGAGAGCGGGCGCGGGTCGTGCGCGGGCCCGCGACGGGCGTATTTGCATGGCGGTATATGGAAGCCTTCACACAGAACGCGGGCGCGGGCGCGGGTCGTGCGCGGGCCGCGCCGTCGCCCGTCGTCACAAACAGCGCGCGGGCCGGGCGCAGTTACCAACTCTCAAAAATATTTATCCCTAAAACTTAAGTTAAAAATCCCTAAAATTGCTATAATTAATTGGAAATCCCCTAAAACATGTTAGTATAGGTAGTGCCACAAGAATTGAAGTGAATGATTACACACACAGCAACATGTCGTATAATGACATCAGGCAGGATTGTAAGTTTGATATACTTACCATTCAGTATTTTTTTTAATTTTCCACCCATCGGCTTACTTACATACAAAAAATCTCTACTTTACGTCTATGGGAGGTACCCACAAAATGTTTTTTTTTTTTAATTTTTCATTGTACAAGTATCATTTTGTCGGGATAGTTTTCATTATATATCCGTGCAAATATCAAGAAATAATGTGAAATATAAGAAATACAAAATAAATATAAAAAGCAAAACTTCCCAAAAATCCTTAAAAATACCCCATCCCAGTTATTTACCCCCTAAATTTGAGGGGAAAACCCTAATTTGGCAGCCGTGCCGAGCGGCAAATGGCCGGTGTTTGTATCGCGCCGCCGCTTTGACACGCGCCGCCTCTGTCAAAGGATGCCGCGTGCGATTTATGGCTTTGCCTTCGCACGCGGCGTCCTTTGACAGGTAGGGTTGCAACGATATATCGAATTTTTGATAGTATCGATAACTTTGACTCCACAGTATTGATATATTAGCATTGCCTATCTACAGTGTTACTGGGCTACCGGCACCCAGGCTTTTTTTTAAGGGAAGTTAAAGATACGCTATTTCTGTAACTTAACCATTACATAAATTTAAATAATAAAGTAAAATCCACACTGTTAACTTTCTAATAAAAATATAATTGTCAGCCATGTACAGCTAATTAAATTGACAAGTACTATATATAAGTAAATATTATAAATGCGAAAGTTTGTGCGTGTGTGTGTGTGTGTGTGTGTGTGTGTGTGTGTGTGTGTGTTTGTTTGTTACTCCTTCACACTAAAACAGCATTTCAATGACATTTGGTACGTAGATAGCTGGAATAACATAAAGGCTACTTTTTACAACCTTTTATTTAGTTTCACCTGTCCCGTTGTCTGTCTGTCCGTCTGTAGTCAAGTTCTGCAAGTATATTTTGACCACTTCCAGTAGTCAGATTGACTTGAAATTTGGAATACTTATGTAAATTGTGTAACAATACAATAATCTGGTAGTGACATCCTGGTAGTTCAGCCAGGATCGTCTCCGCAGCACGGAACTCTTCAACGGTTAATAGCATCGACTTGAAATATGGTATGCAAATGTAGTTTGTGTGGTTGCAAGACTGTCAACAAAAAGTACAGTCACAAAAAAAAGCTTTTATTAAAAATGTTTTTTTTTACCAAAACTTGCAAGTTAAATTTGACCCACTTGCCGGCATCCGATTGAGCTGAAATTTAGCATGCATGTGTAAATCGGATGACAATGCATTATTATTATGTCATGAAGCTGATCTGATGATGGAGCTGGAAGGCAACCATAGGAATCCGGTAATTAAATAACGCAACCGCATCGAGTTTGGGCTCGTTTGATTCGTCTTGATGAGTACTTTGGTCGGGGTGAATATGCGACCCTCTAAACAGTTAAAAACAAAATTAAAAGAAAAAAACCGACAAGAGCCTATCGGACACGCCCAAAATAGGGTTCCATAGCCATTACGACAAAATTAAGTAATATTTTTCTAAGGATTTCGTATTTTATACGGAATCTCCCAAGTTTAAAGTTGAATATTTCGCAAACAAATTACTGAAACGAAAAAAAGACCTATCCAACGATACCCCACACTGGCCACACTATAGGGTTGGATGAGAAAAAAATCACCCCATTACGTCTATCGGAGGTAGCCTAAAAAAAATTTTTATTTTTTTTATTTTTTATTGTACCATTTTGTCAGCATAGTTTACATATATCCGTGCAAAATAACAGCTTTCTAGCATTGATAGTCCCTGAGCAAAGCCGCAGACGGTCAGACAGACAGACAGACAGACATGGCGAAACTATAAGGGTTGCGTTTTTGCCATTTTGGCTCCGGAACCATAAAAACCTTTTTCAAAACAAGCTTTTATTAGAAAAAATAAATGAACTAAAAAGGAGAAATATATATTGTTTTTTATTCGACTGGATGGAAAACGAGCAAGAGGGTCTCCTGATGGTAAGAGATCACCACCGCCCATAAACATCAGCAACACTAGGGGTATTGCAGATGCGTTGCCAACCTAGAGGCCTAAGATGGGATACCTCAAGTGCCAGTAATTTAAGTATCCATATTCAGTCTCTAGAACTTTAACTATCTACACACGCTTTCTTATAATGACGAGTATTTAATTAGTAGGTACATACATGTAACTTACATTTATTTTTCCTTTTTAGTTTTCTAATAAAACCTTGTTTTTAAAAAGGTTTTTCCTTTTAATTTTATTATATTATCCCGATATTTCCACGGGATAGGGATGAGCCAGACGTCTGGAACGGATCGCGTTGAAACGGTCGATAGTATCGATTATCGATCTTTTAATTTCCGATATAATTAATTTTACCAGGCAACAGTGCACTGGCGGTCTGAAAGGTTGGGTTACGTGAAAAAAAATGTTGATAACTAATTAGATAAATATTATAATTAATTAATGACATATCGTGTAGGTACAGTCAACGTAATAAATAAGAGATCACTTTTGTACCTTGGCACTTTAACGTCAAATGATGAAGTAATAAACAAAAACCGGCCAAGAGCGTGTCGGTTTTTTTTATTTCGATTATTTATGCTGGCTCGTGCTGAAGCACCGACTTCGAGCTAGTAGGTACACCTAGGAAAATATTTTGAAGGGTTTTGTAGTCGGTTCCATTTATTGTTATTTTTTTTTATTTGTTTGGAGTCGGTTTTACTTTTTTGTTAACCACATATATCTCGCGGTACTGTAATAATTCTGTGTCGAGTTGACAAAAATGTATCCATTATAAGTTTACGTAGATAGTGTAACTTTATTACTAATAGTACATTACTGCAGAGGCCATGAAGTAAGGGACGAGTTCGGGGTAGAATAAAACGAGTCCAGCAATCCCTGTTCTGGCCGAGGCTTGTATAGTGCTTTTCTCAAACAATGTGAGGAAATATTTCATCCATCCATCCATAAATCCATCCATCCATCCATCGCATTAACGCATACATTTCCGAGCATGTTTGAGAAATAGTACATTACTGCAGAGGCCATGAAGTAAGGGATTGATGGACGAGTTCGGGGTAGACGGCAGAGTCGTAGACGAGGCCGGATAGAACGAGTCCAGCAATCCCTGTTCTGGACGAGGTTTGTATAGTGCTTTTCTCAAACAATGTGAGGAAATATTTCATACATCCATCCATCCGTCCGTCCGTCGGTCCGTCCCATCCATCCATCCGTCCATCCATCCATCCATCCATCCGTCCGTCCATCCATCCGTCCGTCCATCCATCCATCCATCCATCCATCCGTCTATCCATCTGTCCGTCCGTCCGTCCATCCATCCATACATCCATCTGTCCGTCCGTCCATCCATCCGTCCGTCCGTCCGTCCGTCCGTCCGTCCATCCATCCATCCGTCCGTCCGTCCGTCCGTCCGCCCGTCCATCCATCCATCCGTCCGTCTGTCCGTCCATCCATCCGTCCGTCCGTCCATCCATCCATACATCCATCTGTCCGTTCGTCCGTCCATCCATCCATCCGTCCGTCCGCCCGTCCGTCCGTCCATCCATCCGTCCGTCCGTCCGCCCGTCCGCCCGTCCATCCATCCGTCCGTCCATCCATTCATCCGTCCGTCCGTCCGTCCGTCCGTCCATCCATCCATCCATCTATCCATACATCCATATATCACATCGCATCGCATCGCACTATCGCAAATGCTTACAGAGTAGTGGTGGTTGGCTGTTCGTAATTTTTCCTTTGTCAGTTTAATCTTAGTAAGCAAATTTAAAAAAGTAAGAGCAGCGGACAATAATGGATTTTCATACATACTTCATGGCCTAGGCCAAGAAGTTATGTAGGGAGGTGGTAGGGAGCCATAAATGAGAAGCTTCATGTCTCCATTTCGTGACATTAACGCATACATTTCCGAGCATGTTTGAGAAAATAAATTATTCTTATTCTTACAATACAATACAAAGACTCTTTATTGTACACCAGACATAGTAAGCGATACAGAAAACAGATACACAGAAAAAAATATTACAAGGTGAGCAATAGGCGGCCTTATCGCTTAAGAGCGATCTCTTCCAGGCAACCTTTTTTACAGAAAGAAGTAAGGACTAGTTTACAACAGGTGGTGCATCAAAAGTAGATAAGAAAATTTAAACGTAACAGCAATACATCTACGAATACATACATAATTATATCGTACATATAATATTCTTATTATTGGTTCTAGAACTGTTTTCATTTGTACTCCAAAAGTCGCCAGATAAACCATTTTTTTAGTCAAAACTTTTTTTTGGTCGCTAATATTTAAGCAAAAGCCGTCTTCTAGGGATAAAGTCACTAAACTGGCAACATTGATAGCCGCTGCGGGCCCGTCGCGGGTCCGACCCGCGCTCTGTGTGAATACAACGAACCGCGCGGCTCCCGCGGCGGACACGACCCGACCCGCGCCCGCTCTCTGTGTGTGTTGCCCTTTACTTACCTACCTATGTCCGTGTTGTATTTTATAAAGAAACTTAACAAAATACCTAACTACTTAGTGAATTTCATTTTGTCTATGCATAGGAAGGTAGGTACGTCATATTTTACTTATATAACTAATTAATTAGTGACAAATGCTTCGCATAATAAGTAGGGACTTAAATTGTTCCCGAATTTAAAGGATTTTCATGTTCATTGTTTACCTTACTTAAGTATGTACAAACTTACGGCTTGCATCTACTTAGGTATTATTCGAACAATAAAGAAGGATTGAAGTCGTTCGCGTAAACAAATATTCTCATCTGTAAATATAGTGATTCGTTGCCTGCGAACAACAAATTCCCTATAAACAGGTATAAACACATACTTAAGTATCTATAAGTTGTGTTCGTCGCGCGATCGGTCGGTCGCTTTGCTAGACCAAAATGGCTGACGAAAGTGCTTTAAAAGTTACAATTACGAAACGGGAATATGTTTTTCGTACAATGCAAATTTTATATGATTTGTCGCGGGAAGCCCAAAATGATAAGTCGAAAATCAGTGCATTCAAGGCTAGGTTTTCACGTATTGAGTCTTTGCGGGAAGAGTTTTTGGAGGTTACACAGGCAGTCAACACACTAACTTTAAAACTAAACCCCGAAGAAAACATTTGTATGAAAAAATTAGAAGCGTTTGACGAATTATACTATGCGGTACTGAGTGCCGCGGAGTTCTTGATACCAAAAGTTGTTAGCGGCAGCGGCAGCGGTGCGGCGGCATCGCCTTTGATCGGCACGGGCCGGCCGGCAATGATACTTATTGCGATAAACCGAGCGCTCAAGCTCGCTTACCGCGAATCGAATTACCGAAATTTGATGGCAATATTGAATGTTGGCAGACGTTTTACGACACTTACATATCTCTGGTTCACGAAAATAATAATACAAGTGCTATAGAGAAGTTTCATTATTTAATCTCATGTCTTAGCGGGGATGCGTTGTCAATGGCTAAGGGCGTCCCGGTGACCGCAGACAATTATTCGATTGTGTTTGAGGCTCTGGTTGATAGATATCAAAATAGAAGAATTTTAGCTGCAAATTATCTTGACAAGATCTGCAACTTTCAACAAGTGAAAGCAAATAATTTTTACGAGTTACGAAAATATACAAATTTATTAAATGAATGCGTCAACGCCCTTAAAGCCATGAAACTGGAAAATCTAGGTGAATTTGTGTTGTTCTATCTCGCATCTAGGAACTTAGACTCCGATACACGAAAACGGTTCGAAACACAGAATAAGGTACCTGTACCTACATTCGTTGATCTGCTAGCCTTCTTGCAGAGCTATGTCAAAATTATAGAAGCAAGTGAATCAAATACGTCAATTAATAATAATAGTAGCACCGGTGCACAGCTAAAAAAGAGCGCCAGGCCCATGGAGTCATGGAAATATAACTATAAGTCAGCAGCGCTGGCCGCTCACGTGAAATCTATGGAATGTTTTGGTTGTGGATTGGCGCATTCTATTTACAAGTGCCCGAAGTTTTTAAGTCTTACTTCAGCTGAGCGGACCGATTTTATTAAAAGGAAAAATATGTGCGGAAATTGTTTACGACCAAACCATAGTGAAAAGCAATGTTTTTCCCGTACCAGCTGTGCGATATGCGGAGCTAGACATCATACGGCACTACACGGGGACTCCGTTAGTCCGACGACGGCGGCCGGGGCCCGCGCTGATAGTAACTCTCAGAACACCTTCCAGGCCACCCAAAATCATCACCAAGCATCGGACATTCGCGATAACTGTTATTTTATTTCGGGTCAGGAGGGTTCAGTTGTAAATCCAGAAAATGCGGAAGTATCGGATGTCAGTGCGAGTAATGCGGCTATAGGTATGTGCGCGAGCGTAGCCCCGAGCATAGCGACAAGCGCCAATAGCGGTACACATCTTGAAAGCGGACGCGGGATGGTCTTGCTGGGCACGTGCTCGGTGCTCGTGCGCGGCACTGATGCGGACAGCCCGCCTATGCTGGTGCGCGCGCTCATCGACAGCGGCGCGCAAGATTGTTTTATGACGGCGACCTGCGCGAAGCGCTTAGGGCTACCTCTTCGCAAATGCAACGTCGCGGTAGCCGGTTTAGGACAAAATACGGTTCAACAGCAAGTGATAGGTATAACGTCATGCGTAGTACAACCGCGGGACGCGAGCGAACCGCGTTACAATATTCAACCGATCGTTATGAAAAATATCACAAGTAAAATGCCTGCAGTGGAAGTACCGGAATCGGTTCGACAAGCTTATCAACATTTGAATTTCGCAGACAGTGATTTTGACAAACCAAAAGACGTGGATCTCTTGCTCGGTGCCGAGCTATTCCATAACATTTATGACGGTCAACGTGTGGAACTGGGACCTGAACTGCCGGTAGCGTTACACAGCGTATTTGGATGGGTGATTACTGGAAAACTAGGTACGAGTTGCCAACCATTACCGGTCACATCCCTTTTTGCATCAACCTTGACTCTCGACCAGGTAGTTAAACGGTTTTGGGAAGTTGAAGAACCACCCACCGTAAACGTGGGTAATCCAGATGATGAAAAATGTGAGGAACAATACTCTAAGTTAGTATATCAAGAACCGGACGGTCGTTACGTGGTTCCGATATTACTAAAAGAACCACGCGGAACTTTAGGGGAATCGTATAATCAGTCGTTTTCTCAATTACTTGGTTTAGAAAAACGTTTAAACCGTGACAGTCAATTAAAGCAGGACTATGCAGATTTCATGGAAGAATACGAAGCGCTAGGTCATATGCGTCCGATTAATAAAACTGCGGAAAAAAGTGGTGAATATGTTATTCCGCATCACTGTGTGCTACGTCCGGAAAGTCAGACCACTAAACTTCGAGTAGTGTTTAACGCGAGTGCAAAATCAAGTAACGGCACTTCCTTAAATGATATGGTTTATACTGGCCCTAAACTACAAAATGACATTATAGATATTTTGACTAAATTTCGTCTACAGAAAATAGTTTTCACAGCCGACATTTGTAAGATGTATCGACATATTGAGTTGCGCCCCGAAGATCGAAAGTTGCAGCACGTTTTATGGAGAAAATCCCCGGCTGATCCAGTACGCGAGTTCGAGCTTAACACCGTGACGTACGGAGTGAGCAGCTCTCCGTATTTAGCTATTCGTACATTACACCAACTTGCTAAAGATCATGGTGCCCAGTGGCCAAGCGCAGCTAAAGTTTTGCTGAACGATACTTTTATGGACGATATTACCGCCGGTGCTCCGACTGTGAATGCAGCTATTGAACTAAAAGACGAATTAATTGAATTGTTAAAGGCGGCAAAATTCGAATTGAGGAAGTGGAGTAGTAACTCTACACAATTCCTGACGACAGTACCATCGGAGCACTGCCAGATTCCAAAATCATTTTGTGAAGAGAGTAATGAAGCTATCTTGAAGGTACTCGGAGTCCAGTGGGACCCCACAAATGACTTATTTACCTACGCGACAACCGATTTTAATCCGATATGTACTAAACGTGCGATTCTTTCCAATGTCGCTCGAATTTATGACCCCCTTGGATGGCTAACACCGTTAGTTCTCCGAGCCAAACTCTTGCTACAAGCTTTGTGGCGTCATCAATTAAGCTGGGATGAGACGATTCCTCCAGGATACGCAAAGGAATGGCAAGAGTTCGTAGCAGACTTGAAGCATTTGAGTAAAGTGCGACTACCTCGTCAGGTAGTGCCATCAAACGTAACTAAAGTTGAGCTTATTGGATTCTGTGATGGATCATCCACAGCCTACGGTTGTTGTGTTTACCTCCGTATAGTAACGGACTCGGCTATTCAGGCTTACCTTCTCATTGGCAAGTCAAAAGTCGCTCCCCTTAAGCCCTTACTGTGAATCGAATCGAGTTATGCAGTGCAGTATTACTGGCACGGGTACTTAACCACATGCGAAATTTACTTAGTAGTGAACTGAAAATAAATAGAATTGTAGCATTTACAGATAGCACAACGGTTCTGTCCTGGCTTAATACTGAGCCACATAAATTAAAGACATTCGTATCACATAGAGTAGTCAAGATCACCGATGAGATTGCTGTGGAAAACTGGCGTCACGTTTCAACTCGAGACAACCCTGCCGATCACTGCAGTAGGGGTCTTAGTTGCTTGCAGCTGTTGGATTGTGCCACCTGGTGGTCTGGTCCAAACTGGTTAACTGAAGACACGTCATCTTGGCCCACTCCAGATCAATATCCGGTGACAGACGTCCCGGAGCTTAAGAATAACCAACATGTCAGTCACACTACAACCAGTACTGACGAAAAGACGCTACTACCTATGTTAACGGAGAGATATTCACAATTGTCTCGTCTTCAACGCGTGGTAGCATGGTGTCTCAGGTTTATAAAAAACGCTAAGAAACCAGCAGACAGACGCATTAATTCGGGTTTAACTGCCGATGAGCTTCAGCAATCGCTCTTGACTTTAGTTCGCCAGGAACAGAAATCATATTTTGAAACGGAACTAAAAACTATCCGAGCGGGAAAATTATGTAGTCGAGCGGTCCAAAAGCTCAATCCAATCCTAGACGAATCAGGATTGCTGCGAGTGGGGGACGATTGCGCAATGCGCTGCTGCCAAGAGCGGCTGTTCAGCCATTGCTTTTACATAAAAAATCGTCGTTATCGCGGCTTATCATAGACTCCTATCATCGCACCTACTTACACAGCGGTCCAAGATCTTTGCATTCTCTGGTGCAACGAAAGTTTTGGATACTCGGGATGCGCAATGCGTGCCTTGCTTTAAGGCCAAACCTATTGCTTGTCAACCTTTAATGGGTGATTTACCCAGTATAAGAGTCCAGGCGGCACGTTGTTTTCAGAATATAGGAGTAGATTTTGCAGGACCCTTCACGTTAAAGGAAAGCAGAAGACGCAATGCTCGGACATACAAAGCCTATGTATGTGTTATAGTTTGTCTAGCGGTAAAGGCTATACATTCGGAACTGGTAACTGAATTATCAACTCCCGCGTTTCTAGCAGCTCTCGATAGATTCGTATCGCGCCGCGGATTGTGTAAGCTCATCATATCAGACTGTGGAACCAACTTCGTTGGTGCGAAGCACTACTTCCATGATGTGGCTCAATTTATGAAGGCGGGAAATAGAGCTATAGAAACCGGCCTATCAGAGCGTGGCATTACATGGAAGTTAAATCCTCCTACTGGGAGTCATTTCGGTGGAATTTTCGAGAGCGGTGTGAAATCGATGAAATACCACCTGAAGCGCGTAGTAGGGACTCAAGTCTTCACCTTCGAAGAGTTTTCGACCGTGTTGACGAAGGTCGAAGCAGTGTTAAACTCACGCCCGCTTTGTGCGGTTTCGGTTGATCCCAATGAAGTAGACGTGCTCACTCCCGGTCATTTCTTGGCTGGAGGGCCTCTTGTAGCTCTACCAGAGCTTCAATTAGTTGACACTTATGTGCCCCCTCTATCTAGATGGAAAATGCTTCAAAAGCTGACACAATGCTTTTGGCGCATTTGGCATTTAGATTACTTACATACATTGCAACAAAGAGTTAAGTGGTGTAAAGGTCAGGCTAACATTCAAATCGGGGATATCGTGATGATTGTGGAGCAAAATTTACCATCCTTAGAGTGGCCTATTGGTAAAGTGGTAGAGTTGCACCCTGGCGCTGACTGCGTAGTACGAGTCGTCACTCTCCGCATAAAAGGAGGGTTATTTCGTCGACCTGTGTCAAAACTTTGCCCGTTACCCGTTGAAAAATAGCTGTTCTAATTATGACGATTTAATTTTTTAGCTTTTAAGTTAGACAGATTTAGGAACTTAAGTACCTACATCTTATATATATTTTTTGCTTGATTAGGTAATATTCTTTTCATAATTTTGATTAAGTACATGTAGTTTCGAGCACACTCTTCTGTGTAGTTTTTTTTTATGAAGGTTTTTTTTTCTAGCCGTCCTTTTACTTTTTTTTCTGAAATCTCTCGATGATTTCAAGTGGGGGGAAATGTTACGACCTCCGAATTGCTTTCCTTGTTCCCACCAAAAGTCCAAGTCCAAACATTCCCTTCACCATGGCTGAACAGAGCCCGCCATCTAGCGAGGTCATCGCACAATTATCTGGCGCGCATGCGCTGTCCTGAAGTCACGTGGTGCCGCCTGAAGACCGTAGCTCGACCAATCCCGACCGGCGCTGCAATCGTCGCAGCCATATTTTCTGCTCTCGCTACAATTCTGTACAAAAAACCGACGTGCGCGCGTGTCTCGTAAACAAAAATTGATAGTGAGAGTGGGATTCCTCCATAAAAGAAGACTGTGTGATCCGGCTCTCGTCGCTAAGGACAAGCGACTAGCGAACAGCCCTCTGGTGAGTCCTCCCGTCCAGTCTTTTCCTTCTTTCTGCGGGTTGGTTGTCGAGGCATTCCTCCTTCTAGAACCGGCTTTCGAGAGGTACCAAGCCCTCAAGCCTGGCATAAACACCTAGACTATCGGACATATGGACTATCCGACATTATAACCTTCTAACTTTTTGACAATGGACAGTCAGCGTCATATAGTACGTAGCAGTCAAGATCACTTAATATTTGGAAACATACAAAATAGTCATTACCAGTGACTCAGTCAAAGCGGTCAAATTGTTCGAGACATCCATCGTGTACAAATATACCGGAGCACGCCCGTCGTCAAATACTTTATAACATTCAAGCCGACATTAGTACCGTAGCAGCCAAAGTATCCAAAAGTATGGGACACCACAGAAAAATTTACTTTATTACATACCGTATAAGGTCCAATGATCTAGTTAGCTAGTCATTCTTAATACAACGTGAACGATGTTCTATTTTCAGTCTCTTGGTGCAAAATGCACATGTCATTACCTTTTTAATTAAATAAAAACTCTTTATATTGTAATTATACTGGCCAATTCAAGCCATATTTAAAAGGAAATCCGTTAATCCTAAATTCTGACAATGTAAATAAAAATGTGAAAAAAAGGCGTCAGGCTTCAAATGAAAGAGACGGAACGATCACTGACAAGTTGGTACTCTTTTCGGTGATTGTCAAAAACGAAAAGTCGAATCTTATTACGTGTTACCTAATGTTTTTTCGCACTCAACTCGAGATTAAACCTTAAACCTTTTAAATAAAGCTCAGTTTTCTAGTGTGTCCCATACTTTTGGACATTATGGCTGCTACGCTACCAGTGGTGATGTGCGTGCTCCGATTTATTTGTACACGATGGATGTCCTGAGCAATTTGATCGCTTTGATTTGGTCAATGTTAATGACTATTTGGATGTTTCCAAGTATTTGGTGATCTTAACTGCTACGCACTATATGACGCTGACTGGACAATGTGACACCTGGACTCTTTGACATATGGACTATCCGACATTAAGGCATTATAACCTTCGAACTTTTTGATAATGGACAATGTGACACCTGGACGTTCTGACATTTGGACATGTATGCCCCTAAACGATTTTTCGATATGTGTTGTGGCGTGAGGATAAAGTTCAGTCTGGCTTTCGCGCGCCGCTTTCAGCTATCAGCGCCATTGGCCTAAGATTTGGAGCCGCTAGCCACTTGTTGTGAAAGCGGGTTTAGGATCAACCACACCGGTGCTCAAATTGTGGTTCGATTTATACTGTGGCAGCGTTTTTTATGGTGATCTGCATGGTAGATAAAAACTTGATACCTACTTGGGGGAACACCCAAATACTCCGAAATATTTAATTTCGTATTCGCTAATTCCGTTTTTCAAAACTCCGATTTTCACAATTACTAAGACATAATTTCGATTACTTAAAAACAAGTTTTTTTTTTTCGAATTTCAAAATATCGAATTTTTTAATATCCGATTTTTATAACCCCGAAGAATGAAAAACACGAAATGTTATTGGCCCGAAGTACAGTACTCCGACGATCAATTTTCCGAACTGACATCGCTAATTCGGAAATATGTCATTCGGCAAAATAAACTTTGTTCGGCATTTTAGTAATCGGAATTCGTATTTTTGACATTTCGGATTATCAATGAGTCGGACTGCTTATTGTTCGGTGTATTTAAATTCGGAATTTTGAAAATCGTAATTTCAAGCTACATATTTTTCATTTTCGGATTTATAAAAATCGGTTTTATGAAGAATCGGAATAGTCATATTAGGAGTTTTAAAACATTCGGAATTATATAAATCGGTATTTTGAAATTCGTGATTCCGACTTTCGGAATTTAGTTTTTCGTATTTATGTTGAGTACCCGCGTTTTTGGTGCGTTAAGTGTCGTTTTTTGGGCATCAGCTTGGTCGATATATTGTAAGGTGTGGTTTTAAATTACGAATGTTTCCTTCAGACAGCGCGGTGGCGGACGCGGCGGCGGCGCGGGGGGCGGCGGGGGGCCGCGCCGACAAGCGCGCGCGCGGCTCGCTCGCGGACGCCCCGCCCCAGAGCGCGCGGCTGAGTACGCCTACCAAGGTGATCCTAAAAGCCTTTATGTACATACAGCTCGTTGATAGGAATTTTCTTGAAAATCAGGCTAATTGTCTTTCATAGAGCTGTACACAGCCCGCTGTATACGATAATTGGATTTACTGTCATTCGGTGCAAATGGAATATCGTCCACTTGAATTGATCATTTTGAATTTGGATCAAAATAAATATAACCCTTCCGAATCCAGCCGAGTATGAAAAGAGTTACGGCTGTACAATTCGCATTATTGGGTTTGATTGTAATGTACATAGGGAGGTTTGTTTGAATAAAAGCCCGATAGATGTCGCTGTATCGGTCTCGAACGAATCCTACATCGCGCTGGCAAGAGTTTTCTTGCACTGTATATAAGGCCTGTAAATTGGAAATAAATTGTCATTCGACCAGGAACCGTGTATTCATTCACGCCTCGAACATGGTCCTTCGAACCGGATTGGTGCAAGTGTCACCAATAGTGTCTTCAAAATAGGCGTGTTTTTGGCCGCGGCATCACGTGGTGACTGATGAAGGTCACCGAGGATTCGCCACCACCGGAGCAGTGGAGTCGTCGGCTGGGAAACATCGGTTCCAATCATCGGGACTGACGAAGCAACCATAGACAAGCTGGATGGACGTCGGATCAAGGAAGGTTTTAAGTGCAGTGTTAATTGTGGATTAGAAGAAAGAACTGTGAGTACTGTCATCATTAATTAATTCGGGCGTGTCAATGTCAAATCGAGACTTAGAAAAAATAGTGTATTTCGTAGTTTGAATTTTAGAAGTGTTTATTTAGGACTTAGAATAGTTTGAAGAAAAGTGCAAAGACGGGGAATCCATGCCGAATTTCCATTTGACATAAGAAAAGTCAAACACTTGTAAAATTTTATGAAATTTTTTGGGACTTGTAAATTTTACGGATTTTATAACTTGTGATTTTGAATGAGGTAGTAGCCGAGTATTGTGCCTAAACAATGGAAGGTAAAATTAATATACAATTGGATGTATTTGAACGAATCACCAAAGCGTACACAAACTTCAAACAATCACCAAATACTTGGAGACTCGGTTGGAGAGTTTAGAGAAGTTATGGAATCAGTTTTCTTCGGTACACACATCATTAGTTGAAGGATTAACGCACACTGGTGTAGCAAAATCAGTTTATGGCACAAAGGGTATTTATGACGTAACGGATGAACTGTACATGGATTACAAATGTGCTCTGAAAACTGCAATTAGTAAGTTAATACCACAACAATACCCAAGTTCATCGAGCTCATCATCACCGGCTAGCAAATCATCACAAGTAAATTTACCAAAGATTACCATTCCCATATTTTCGGGCCAATATACAGAATGGATGAGCTTCAGGGATCTTTTCATATCACTCATTCATGATAATGCAGACATTGACAACGTACAGAAGTTACACTACCTCAAAACTCATCTCAGAGGAGAAGCGGAACAACTTTTGCGACATGTACCCATCACTAATGACAGCTACCAGGAGGCTTGGAATCTTTTAAAGCGGCGGTACAACAACAAGCAATATCTCGTCAACTGCATTCTGAAGCGATTTTTTAGCCAAAGGAGCGTAACGTCTGAATCATCCAATGCCATCAAGGAGCTGTTGGATTTAACAAACGAGACGTTAAATTCATTAGTTAATTTAGGTATTGACACCGGGTCATGGGATATCATAGTAATTTATATTGTTAGTCAAAAGTTGGACTCTGAGAGTAGGAAACAATGGGAAGCGGAAGTTAGCAAACTAGTCACTGCCTCAGACCAATTGCCAAATATCGAAAAATTCAGAGAATTTTTGGAAACAAGATATCACTCGTTAGAGTTTTTAGATTCAAAGCCTAGTTCAGCATTTGGTCAGAGACAGCGAACTGAAACTCACAGTTTTAATTATAATGTTGAAACAAACCCGATTCACGCATTGCATATTACTCAAATGTCATGTGATTACTGCAAGCAGGATCACAATATTAGGAATTGCAAGGAATTTATAAGCATTGATTTTAACAGCAAGCGTGACTTTGTCCAAACTCACGGGTTGTGTTATAATTGTTTACGTAGTAATCATTCCGCAAAGCACTGCAGAAACACCGCGTCTTGTCAAATATGTCACGGGAGACACCACTCGTTATTGCATTCAAAGAGTGAGGAACATGTAACTGAATCAAACGGGTCAGTTAGTAATCAGGTTGTTAGTCAATTCAATACAGTCAAAGCATCAGAGGAAATCAATTCATCCACATCCACAAATATAGCGAGTCATTTCGTGAAAGGAGTAGCGCAGGAAGTTCTACTAGCCACAGCTATGGTTAAAGCTGAATCACGTAATGACGGGGAATATCAGCTCTTAAGAGCTCTCGTAGATCAGGGGTCTCAGGCCTCATTTATTTCAAACGCGGCAGTTCAATTACTTGGACTGAAATCCACACCAACCAAGGGGATTATTTCAGGGTTGGGGGGTGAACAGGACCTTATTTCGAGGTCCAAGGTAGAGTTAAAAATCAGTTCACGTCTCAATCCAGGTTGTGTGTTCCAGGTGTCAGCATACGTTCTCGACAAGCTGACTGCATATTCACCTTCATCTGTATTTTCAGTCACTTCATGGCCGGAGCTGAAAAAGGTTGAGCTTGCGGATCCAGAATATCACACTGCTAATAAGATTGACATCTTATTAGGGGCGGAGGTGTACAGTAGGATTATCGACAATGGCATCATCAAATGTCCTTCAGGGTCACTCGTAGCACAAAATACCACCCTGGGGTGGATATTGAGTGGGCAAACAGACCCACTGGAAAGAGTTACTTGCAATGTAACAAGCATGCACACAAGAGTAGAGCCAGTAAAACAAGTTTGTACATCCTTCAAGGAAAAAAAGGTAGAGTCCTGCAACAGACCAGAGACGTTTCACTTCCTGAAAAAGGAGTTGCAGGAGGACCAGCATCTGAAACATAACAACACAGAATTATTAATGTCTAACGAAAGTATAAATAATACACCAGAAGTTACACACAAAGTAAAAGGGATCCAAACGAAAAGTTTATACTTAACTCATCAAACAATCGAGTCAAACGACGGAGAGACAGGTAAAATATATATAAGCATCAATGCATCGCATGCATGCAAGGAAGAGTTGTTTAGAGACACACATGAGTCTTCAGATGATACACGTCGGGATATAAAGGGGTACATAGAGATAGAAACAGTCGAAGTAGAGCAATTGTTACTAGCAAATGAAAAATTAAAGCACGAATTAGATAAAAGATATGACAGAGAAAAAGAAGCAACTGAAGCAAAGAAGCAATTATATGATCCATTGGAACAGATTATGATTAAACTGAAGTCTGGTAATTCTAAAGCAAAATTTGAGCAAATATGGGAAGATAACACAGGTCTAAAGGCAAAGCTAGAAGTAATAAATAATGTTTCGGAACTTACCTTGAGTCGAAGCCACGAAGAACTCACGTACGTTGCTAATTTACAGTTGACATCTGCACCTGTAACAAAAGAAAAGATAATCACAAAACATATTTCAGAACTGGACGACGCACAGGGATCATTAGCGCCATACACGACAAACACTCACCTTGTAACTACTTACATAGGGTTAACTAAAACCATATCATACCGCAAAAGATTGCTAAAAAAGCAAAAATCATCTCGGATTCATCTTCTGAAAGAAATCATAACTATAGCGTTAATAATCTTATTCAAGAATTGTCAAAACAAGGTGTTCACAGGAGACATAATTAGGATATTTATCACAGGAGTTAAAGTCAGTAAGTGTACTTACCTCACCTGATCCATAGCTGGGTGACGAGCGCGCTGGGCGTCCTGATGGTGGGCGGCAGCAATTCAGTATCACTTAGGTGATGGTTCCTTAGATTTTATTCTTTTACTAGACCACTTTTGTTTATTTATTATTATTATTAATTTCGTTTACAATACACATAGATGCAATAATGAAAGGTGAATTCAATTCGAGAACTAGGTATTCATTGGTTTGGTATTTAATTCATATTTATTTTGGGTATTCGATAAACAGTCTTCATTTAGGGTAAGTAACTGTGAAAGAACACCCTGGAGTGGACAAGGTTACGCAGGTTGTTAAAATTTATTCTACTCAGAATTGTTCTTTTTTACAACTAGGTAGTGTGTTATAGTTGTATATTATTTGACAAAGAGCCACGATTGTTTTATTTAATGTTTTATGTTTATTTTTTGGTTTTTAGTCACTGGATGCAGATCTAACATTATTGTAATTAGTTGCAGAGATAGGTGTCCAAACTGTATTTAGGTTTGAAGTAATTTAGTTTTTTTTATGTCTCGGTAGATGGTGCTGTACTTGTTTAAAACATGCTAACGTTAGGTCGCTTTAGAATTTATTTATTTGATGTTAATTTTTGTATGCAGGAGAAAGAGAGAAAGAAAGATAGAGTTAAGAGTTCAATTATATAAAGTACAAACACAGTACCGACTTTCATTGGCCTGTAGGAGTTTGTCCATGGTCCATCGAATCGGATTGCTGAAGTGGTGTTAGTTTAGTAGTTCAGTGGGGTGTGAGCTACTCTTCGCATCGTTCCCATAGTGTCAGTGGATCGCTGTCCAGAGGGAACGATTGAGAGGCATCAAACAGCGACGGTGGTGCCATCAAGTGGTAGCCAAGCTGAATCACAACCGGGTTGTGTTGCCAATAGAACAGCGAAGAGGGCGCTAGTGAGCACGTCACAGCAGGTCAAAGTGGAAGTTTTTGGTGCATTGTGTTGAGTGAGTTGTCAAAGAGCAAACTGTAAGTACATTGATATTATTTGGTACGCGAAGTTCAACCCTATTATAAAGAAGTTCAAAACTTTAAAATTAGTGGAAGTTCATCAAAGCAGGTTCAACATTTTCAACTTTATTTCTATGGAGTTCTAGACTTAGTGTATTATAGAATTAAAATTAACTTGTAAAATTTAGATGCAGTAGATTTGGGACTTAGAATAGTTTGAGAAAAAACGAAGGTACGGGGAATCCATGCCGGATTTCACCTAAGTCCCAATAATTTCAAACACTTGTAATTTTTTTCAAAAAAATAACATTACATTTTTTCTAAGTGTTTGACAGGTATCTTTAAATTTCGTTTTAATCTGAAGATTGTTTACATTTTGTCGTTTTAATTTAAAGTTGTGATGTGACTTGTTCGTTTGATTAAGCTATTTTAATTTAATATTGTAACAAAATAGTCTGTTTGGATTTTACTGTTTGTTCAAAACATGGAGTCGTTAATAACTTTTCAAAATGATTTTTCGAATCGCATAACTAAGGCAAGAATTAATTTTAAAAAGACAAGTAGGGAACGTATAACCGAACGTTATGTGGAAGGCAGGTTACAGTCGTTGGAACAGTTGTGGCAGGATTTTAGGCAGGGACATAAAGAGCTGCTGCAAAAAGTTGATTCCAAATTATTAAAGGATGAAGAGTATATAAAAAATGATGTTTATGAACAAACAGAAGATCATTATATGAGTCATATGTGTGAATTGAAGGATATTTTAGAAATATTTAAAGTCAAAGTTCAACCAGGTCAATCTAATGTTAACAGTGAAGGTGGGAACAAGTCTTCTCTCGTCAAGTTACCGAAAATCAGCATTCCAATCTTTTCAGGAAAATATACAGAGTGGCCTACTTTTCGAGATTTGTTCGTATCTATGATCCACAGTAATAAAGATTTGGATAACGTTCAACGGCTGCAATATCTGAAAGGTTACTTGACCGGAGAAGCTGAGCAATTGATTCGGTACACACCTGTCACTGACGCAAATTATGAACAGTGTTGGAAACAATTGGAAGATCGCTACAGTAACAAAAAGTATCTTTCACACTGCATTTTGAAACGTTTGCTCAGTCAACGTAACTTAACTAACGAGTCAGCAAGTTGCTTGAAAGAGTTAATGGATACGTCATCCGATTGTTTAAGTGCGTTGCAGAATTTAGGTATCGATGTTTCGACGTGGGATATAATTGTAATCCACCTACTTTCACTCAAACTAGATGCCGAATCTCGAAAGCAGTGGGAATTACATGTAGCAACTGATGTGTCATCAGATTCGTTGCCGACGTTCAAAGAATTCCAAAGGTTTTTAACCAATAGATATCGAGCATTGGAATTCATTGAACCGAAACATGTAAACAAACCAAACACATTCAATTCAAAGGTGTCTACCAGTAATAAGGTGAACCACACTAAGGTGTTACATGCAGCTAATGTTGTTAAAATGCGTTGTGAATACTGTAGCGAGGAGCATAAATTATGCTATTGTAAAAAGTTTGCCAGCCTGGACTATGACAAGAGACACGAGTTTGTCACTAATAACCGAATGTGCTTTAACTGTTTAGGTAGCAATCACGGGGTGAGATTTTGTCAAAAAGCCACCAGCTGTAAAATCTGTAAGAGAAAACATCATTCCTTGCTCCATGCACAGGGTACTCCAAATGGTAATGTGTGTAGTTCAAGTGGTACAAGTAGTTCAGGTCAACCAATTGGAGAAGATGGAGAAAAGGCTAGTGGGAGTTCAAATACGGGATGTCGCCATTCCTCAAATGAAAACACACCGGTTGTATCTTGTTTCTCAAAAGGGAAATTGAGTAAGCATACATTATTACCGACGGCAATCGTGAATGTTGAATCAAAAACCGGGCAGTATAGATCAGCCAGAGCTCTACTGGATCAAGGTTCACAAGCCTCATTTGTAACAGAAGCTATAGTTCAAGGGTTAGGCTTGAAGAAAACATCAGCTAACCTAACTGTTACTGGAGTTGGAGGTGATCAACGATCAATTTTGTCCAAGGCAGTAGTAACACTAAAGATCCAGTCACTGACGGATCCAAACTTTAAAATGGAAGTAAAATGTTTTGTTCTAACAAACATAACAACTGTACTCCCAGAGAGAAAAATGGAAGTTCCCGACTGGGTACAATTGAAAGGTTTGTGTCTAGCGGACCCAAGTTTTGATTCTCCCAACAAAATAGATATTTTATTGGGAGCTGAGGTCTACAGCCAGATCATAAAAGACGGAGTACTAAAAGGTCCTGTAGGATCTCCTGTTGCTCAGTGCACAGCACTTGGATGGATATTATCTGGCTCGATGGGTGCCGCAGGCACAGAGAACAAAATATCAGTTTTTCATGCGCAAGTGGATGAGAATGAAGTAATAAAACGATTTTGGGAGTTGGAAAATGATTTTTTATTAAATATGCCAATTTTAACAAAAGAAGAAAAAAGGTGCGAAGAAATCTTTTCAGCCACGACCCATAGAGATGAAGATGGTAGATACATAGTGAAGTTGCCGTTTCGTGATGATGATGCAACCTGGAAAAATGGAAATTCTCGTGAAATTGCAATAAAAAGATTGAAGTCATTAGAAAAAAGGTTTATAAAAGACAAAGTACTAAAGGAGAGATATACTGAAGTAATAAATGAATACTTACAGTTAGGTCACATGGTGCCAGTACCGGAACAAGAACTTAATAAAGATTCAGTCTATTTACCGCATCATGCAATAGTTAAGGAAGATAGGACCACAACCAAGGTCAGGGTTGTTTTCGATGCGTCCTGCAAGAACGAAAATGGTGTTTCATTAAATGACAATCTAATGATTGGACCTAGGTTGCAACCAGACTTGCGGCACTTGATTATAAGTTGGAGGAAATATCCAGTATGTCTGATTGCTGACATTGTTAAGATGTACCGAATGGTGAAGGTCGCAGAAGAAGATTGTGATTTTCAACGTATAGTCTGGAGAAATGACGCTGAAAATAAAATACAAGATTACAAACTGCTTACTGTTACCTTCGGTACAGCTTCAGCTCCATACCTGGCAGTTAAGGCTTTAAATCAAGTTGCCTTAGATCATAAAGAAGCTTACCCAATAGCAGCAGAAAGAGTCGCAAAGGAATTTTATATGGATGATCTAATGACTGGCTGTCAAACAATAGAAGAGGGTATAAGACTATATACAGAGATGAATGCACTTTTAAAGGAAGGTGGATTCATTCTACAGAAGTGGTCTAGTAATGAAGATGAGTTATTAAAAATTATAAATCCAACAGAAAAAAGGGAAGAGATAAAACAAAACAAAACGTTAGAACAAAAGCAGGATAATATAGTAAAGATTTTAGGACTCACCTGGAACAGAAGTCGCGACGAATTCCAATACTCGGTGAAACTACCTCCGTTGTCCGCACCTGTAACAAAAAGAAAAATAATATCAGATGTTGCTAGATTGTTTGACCCACTTGGATGGATAGCTCCATGCGTGATTAAGGCAAAAATATTCATACAGCGATTGTGGATAGCGGGGACGGAATGGGACGAGGAACCACCAACAAGTATTCTAGAAGATTGGTATACTTACCGAGAAGAATTAACGCAACTTACCGACTTCCGTATTTCACGATGGATGTTCACAAAGGAAAATGATGCAGTTACTGAGTTACATGGTTTTTCTGACGCATCCAATGTGGCTTACTCCGCGGTTGTATACAGCCGAGTAATAGATGCACACGGAGAAGTCCATGTTGTTCTAGTTGGCGCCAAAACCAGAGTGGCACCAGTTCGACAAATCAGCATACCGCGTTTGGAACTATGTGGTGCGGTTTTGCTGACCAAACTGTTGTTGGAGATTGCTAATGTTCTGAACATCCCTCGGAGCGACGTACGAGCTTGGACTGATTCGACTGTTGTGTTGGCATGGTTAAACAAACATCCAAGCAATTGGAAGACGTTCGTGGCCAATCGAATATCTGAAATTCACTCCACTTTGGAACCCTCACAGTGGGCTCATGTTCCATCAAAAGACAATCCAGCCGATTGTGCTTCGCGAGGAGTCCAGCCTTCAGAGCTTGCTGATTTAGAGCTATGGAAATACGGTCCAAGGTTTCTGTGGAATAAAGAGGTATTGTACAAAAAACTAAAGGACAACGACACCCGCGAAGAGATATCGACAAGAGTTCATATAGCTAAAGTTGAAGTGTCGATATTAGACAAATATTCATCGCTGCAAAAACTTATTCGGGTGGTAGCATATTGCAGGAGATTTTTTACTAAAAATAGCATCATTGAAAAGGGTCATAGTATAAAATATTTAAATAAGTGGGAGGTAGATGAAGCTTTAAATAATTGCATCAGGTTAACACAAGCAAATGAGTATCAAGCAGAAATAACAGAAATTCAAACTTACGGTCACATTAAATCCAAATCTTCGAAACTGCTTCATTTGAACCCTTTCATCGACGACAAGGGACTACTTAGAATAAATGGGCGAATATCTCAATCACAAGAACCCGAAACTGTTAAAACACCCATACTATTGCCTCACAGATCACATTTTTCAGATTTAATTGTGGATGACGCTCACAAGAAAACTTTGCATGGTGATGTCCAGTTGATGCTGAATTTTATCCGATCAGCATACTGGATAGTAGGAATTAAAAACCTTGTAAAGCATTGTGTGCGCAAGTGTGTGACTTGTGTGCGATATAAAGCCAAGTTACAAACGCAGCTTATGGGAACTCTGCCTGCGGTTAGAGTCACACCTGCTAGAGTCTTTCTAAATAGCGGTGTTGACTATGCAGGCCCAATTATGTTGAGAACCTCTAAAGGTAGAGGCCATAAGGCATATAAAGGTTATATATGTTTATTTGTTTGTATGGTTACAAAGGCTTTACATATTGAAGTTGTAAGTGACCTTACCTCAAGAGGATTTTTAGAATCGTTTAAACGATTTGTTGCCAGACGCGGTCATTGTGCAAACTTATACAGTGACAATGGATCTAACTTTGTAGGAGCTTCAAGGGAGCTTAAAGAGTTGTTCGATGCAGAAAAATCAACAATGATTCAAGAGGTAGCTGATAGTCTGTCAATTAATGGAACCAATTGGCATTTTATACCTCCACACGCACCTAATTTCGGCGGATTATGGGAATCTGGTGTAAAATCAGTCAAATACCACATTAAAAGAGTTATTGGAGAGTCCACGTTGACATTTGAAGAAATGAGCACGTTACTCTGTCAAATAGAGGCATGTCTCAATTCACGGCCTTTGTCAATATTGAACAGTGATCCAAAAGAAGCTCATCCTTTAACTCCTGCTCACTTTATAGTAGGAGAGCCACTTGTAACAGTTCCAGAGAATAATTATGAGAGTTCTAATATAGGCACCTTGAAACGGTGGCAACTCACTCAAGTGATGTTACAACATTTTTGGAGACGATGGTCTAATGAATATTTGACACAGCTCATGCAACGTTACAAGTGGGCCTTGAAGATACCAGAACCTGAAGTCGGAGATATTGTATTGGTAAAAGAGGATGATTTACCTCCTAGTAAATGGCTTTTTGGCAGAATTCTCACCAAACATCCTGGCTCAGACGGACTAACTAGAGTGGTATCTTTGAAATGTAAGAATTCAATTTTAAAACGTCCAACTTCCAAGCTTTGTGTTCTACCTGTTAATGTGTAGGTAAGATTGTTAGTGTAGTAATTAATAATATGTTATTGTATGCCGTCAGTGAATTTGTTAGTTCAGATTTTATTTACGTTATGATTATAATTATAAGGTTTATGTTATGATCTTCACCAAGATCAGGAAAGTCAATGTTGCTATGGTGGGCGGTTAGTAAGGACATTCTGTCCTTGGTGGGCGGTATGTCCAAACTGTATTTAGGTTTGAAGTAATTTAGTTTTTTTATGTCTCGGTAGATGGTGCTGTACTTGTTTAAAACATGCTAACGTTAGGTCGCTTTAGAATTTATTTATTTGATGTTAATTTTTGTATGCAGGAGAAAGAGAGAAAGAAAGATAGAGTTAAGAGTTCAATTATATAAAGTACAAACACAGTACCGACTTTCATTGGCCTGTAGGAGTTTGTCCAATAGGTTGCACAATATAGTTAGAATTTTAATGTCAATGTTCGTTTTTATTAATTTATAATATGAGTGTGGGTTATATAATTAGTTATATAGTTATATAATTCATTTAATTTTAAAGGAAGTCAGCATCTTATCACTTGTAAATAAGTAAGAAACCTTTATTCAATTCAATTTCAATGTTTGTTTGAGTCATTCATTTTTAGGTTTCACATTATACTAGGGTTCTGAATAATGGTTGTTTTAGTTATGGACATAGTTGTTAGATATGTCCATGGTGGGCGGCATGTACAATTCGCATTATTGGGTTTGATTGTAATGTACATAGGGAGGTTTGTTTGAATAAAAGCCCGATAGATGTCGCTGTATCGGTCTCGAACGAATCCTACATCGCGCTGGCAAGAGTTTTCTTGCACTGTATATAAGGCCTGTAAATTGGAAATAAATTGTCATTCGACCAGGAACCGTGTATTCATTCACGCCTCGAACAACGGCAGTGGACTTTTTGTACAATCCATGTCAAGTTCAGAATTCAAATGCAAGAGTTACGACCTTATTGTACGAAACATGTCAAATTCAAATTTAATCAACCCGCACGATCGTACCGGCTGGGTTCGAAAGGGAATTTTGTCAAAATGTAACTGTGCTATAAAATATTAATATAACCTTGAAGTAAAAAAAACGAAAAGAAAGTGGGTAAAAGAGTCATGAAATTTGGCACATGTTTGAAATGTAATATCTGTACAAACCAAAATTAATCTTATAGGAATTCCTACGGGAATATAGTAAAAACTCTGAATTTTAATTCAACTGTTGGATATAATGATTTGTGCGTGCGAAGCCGCGGACAAACACTAGTGACAAGCATAGTAAGTGGAGTTGTGCTCTTGCGCAGGCGACGCTGTGGATCGAGTCGCGTCGCGGGCGCGCGCGCGCGGCCTCGCTGCGGCACGCCACGCCCCTGCGCCTCGCCGTGCTGAGGAGGAGCGCCGCCCCTGGCCCCGCCCCCGCCCCGCCCCCGGCCCCGCCCCGCCAAGATACAGGCGCCCGCGCACACAGGTAACGGCTGGCCGGGGCACGACACGCGCTGACACGAGCCGTGTCCTGACAGCAGCAGGCAGTGGTACCGCTGCCTGCCCACGCTGCACACCCCAGGTCATAGCGGAATAGGCAAAAGCTGACTGTAAAAAGCTACAATACATAAAAAAAAAAAAATAAGATTGAAAAAGACGTCGACGCGTCGGCATGCGTCGGTCGAGTCGATTCGAGCTGAACCATGCCTTTTCTCTTAGCAGCTCTTATAGCGTGGACATGAAGCTATTTTCTCTTGGCTTGTGCCGACTCTGCGTCCATAGATGTGGAGAGACCCTTTGACGAAGAACACGCCGAGAGGTGCGGTAGGTGTAGTAACCGAACTGACGCTATTGATGCCATGAACGAGGAGTCCGTTTTTGAAATTAGCTCGTTTCGAGTGCGCCAGCGCTAGCGTAGTGGCGCTGCCCCACCCGTGTTTCCCCCTATCTTACTGCGCTGTCTGCCGTCTGTTCCCTGCTAACTGGGTGAATATTCGGGCGTTTGTACCGCCGTTATTGTTCTCAACACTTTTTTATCAGATTTCAAGAAATAGGTACAATAAATATCGACATGTGTTCATCAATATGTGTCGGATGTTGATGTTTGTTGTACCTTTTTGCTTAAGAAATCTGATAAAAAAGTGTTGAGAACAATGACGGCGGTACTAACGCCCGAATATTCACCCAACTGCGACTTAAGTCTGCCAACTCTCAGCTCTCATATCTGATTCGATCACACTCTATTTTCAGATCACACAAAACAAGCGGCGATAATGTTGATGACGGGCTACACTCCCAAGAAGCAGGCGACCCTCAGGCGTTCGACCCCGAGCTTTGTGGCCAAGAAGCGCAGCCCGCGTGCGTCCAAGACCCCGCGCGCCTCGCGCACCCCCGCCGCGACCCCCGGCGCATCCCCCGCCGCATCCCCCGCCGCGACCCCCGCCGCCGGCTCGGCGCGACGCGGCACCAAGATGAGCTCCGGAAACCAAACGGTAAGACGTTTGCCCTTCAATAAACTTTAGCCGTGTAATATGAAACGGATCACTAGGCATGAAAGTTGAACTTAGTAAAGTATGAGCACAGAACATTGTGGAATAGATACCTAATTATGTTTTTGTGTCACCTGATGTGACCTGTTTTGTAAACGTTTTCGAGCTTCACCGTAGTCTGTTGATAAAAAGCGCTTTGTTGTTGATTTCTTGCTTTATTTTTGGTTTTTATTTCGCTCTCGTAGGTGTCAATATTAGAGATATCGGACTCGGAGGCGGGCTCGTTCCGGCGCTCGCGGAGCGGCCCCTCGGCCCCGCGACCCCCGCGACCCCCGTGCCGGCGAGCCCCCGCAAGTCCGCGCTGAAGGACCCTCGCGGCCGCTCGCGCAAGACCGACTCCATCAAGTTCGACCTCAGCAATCTGGAGAGCCGCGCCTCCATGCTGACCGCCGACGACGCCTCCGTGCTGACCGTGTCCGACGCGGCCGGGGGAGGGGACGCCACGCTGCGGTACTCCACCTCGCCGGGCACGCCCACGCCCTCGCCGCGCCGCGCGCTGCACTCGCTCGGCGCCGAGCCGCCCCCCCCCGCCCCCCCAGCCGCCTCGCCCCCATCGCCCGCCTCGCCCGCGCGCAAGTCCACGCGGGGCTCCGTCATCGTGCAGAAGGCTCTGGAGACGTCGGACAGCGCGGAGACTAGCGCGTCGCGCTACTCGCGGTGCACGGCGGGCTCGCCGCGCTCGCCGGGCTCGGCCCCCGCCCGCGCCCGCCCCGCCGCGCCCTCGAAGCGTACTCCATCGTGGACCTCATGTCCAGCGGGTCGGACGCCTCCGCGCTCTCCGAGTACGGCACCCCGCGCCCCCCCGCCGCAGGGGGGCACACGCCGCGGGGCCGCCGGCCGCTCCCCGCGACGCCGGAGGGCGAGCGCGACCTCGACACCACTATGACATCGAAGCGGGCCAGCTCGAGACGCACCACCCGCGGCGCGGGAGACACGCTCGGCACCTCGGCGGGCGACGTGACGCCCGAGCAGCGCGACAGCCCCGAGGCGGCCGGCACGCCCGTGCTCAGCATCCGCAGCCTGCTGGACGCCAGCGCCGCGTCGCCCCCCCCGGCCCCGGCCCCGCCCTCGCCCCCGGCCCGCGCCGCTCCGCCGCCGCCAAGCGGCGCACGTTCGCGGCGGCGCCCCCCCCCGCGCCCGCCCCGCGCCGCGCGCGCGCAGCCTGGCCGGCGAGGCCACGCCCCCCGGCACCGTGCTGCTCGCGCCCGAGGCCGTCAAGAACAAGCACTCCTCCGCCAAGAAGTCCCACTCGCGGCGCTCCATCATCGACAACCTGGAGGACTCCGCCCTCGTGCGGGACCTCTTCAGCAGCCCCGTCAAGCGCAAGCTGTCGCAGAGCATGACCGACTTCTCGCGCCGGCTCCACGACGAGGACTCGCCGCCGCGCAGCGCCAGCGTCGGCGCCGGCGTCTCGCCCGCCGCCATGGTGTCCCCGCTGAGCCCGCTGAGCCCGCGCGGCCCGAGCAGCCCCGACCTGCGCGGCGTGGCCCGGCTGCTGCGCACGCCGCGCGCGCGCCGCTCGTTGCGCGACGACCTGACCGACGTGGCCGGCGTCAAGGCGCTGTTCGGCAGGGCTCCCGCCGACCGGCTGAGCGACGTGCGCGGCGTCAAGGAGGCGTTCGCCGCGGGCCCGACGGACGACCTGCGGCGCGTGTCCGGCGTGCGCGCGCTGTTCGGCGGGGGCGGGGGCGCGCCGCGCGACGACCTGCGCGACGTGCGCGGCGTGCGCGCCCTGTTCGCGCGCCGCAGCCCCCGCGACGACCTCGGCCACGTGTCCGGGCTGCGGGACGCGCTGCGCCTGAGGAGCCCCCGCGACGACCTGCGCGACGTGCGCGGGTGCGCCGCCTGTACCGCGCGCCGCGCTCGCCCGCCTCGCCCGACCTCAGCGGCGTGGCGCGGCTGCTGGAGGACGCGCCGCCGCCGGCCGAGGCTCTGTTCGACCGGATGGTGGGCCGGCCCGTCCTCCGCGCCACCTACTCCAAGTCGTTCGCGGCGCGCTCGCCCGGCGGCCGGTCCCGCGGCGCCGCGGCGCGTCTGTGGGCGGGCGCGTGCCGCGCGCGCTGGCCGCGCTGTCCACCGCCACGGTGGCGGGCGCCGCCCCGCTGCTGGCGGCGCGCGCGCGCAGCGCTCACCTGTACAGCGCGCGCAAGCTGCCCATCAAGAAGCGGTCGCTGGGCGGCGGGGCGGCGCCGCGCCTGCCGCTCAAGAAGCGCGCGCTGGTGCACTCGACGCCGCTGAAGGGCCGCCGCGCCGCGCCCCCGCCCCCGCGCGCGTCTCGCCCATCCCGCCCGGGACCCCGCGCACCCCGCGCACCCCGCGCTCGCCGACCGACGACGAACCTATCGCTGAACTTCTCGGGTGACTACTTATTTTTATTTTTGTTTGCAGTTTATACAGGGTGTTTGGTAGCTAGGTGCAAAGCTTTAAGGGGGTGATAGCCGAGGTATTTTTAAACATTTTTAACCATATATGTCTTAGCCGAAATTTGATATCTTTTTTTTAAATTGAAAATTTATAAGTTTCAGGAAACTCAGAATTTGATAGTCACGAGTCAATATTGCCCCAGTGAGCGTTAATTTGTAAACAAAATCTTTTGTTTCGGATTTTTAAGTGTCTCTCTTGCCACAAAAACAAAATAGAGGCATTCGAAATTACTAAAAATGTCTTAGGTTGAAACAGTCATTTTTCTGTGCCATATTTTTTTTTTTTAATTCTTGAATTGTTCAAACATTTTTAATAACATGCCTGTTATTGTTTTTTTTTTTGGTATCACTCATTCATATTACTTGCTAAATCAGAGATAAAAAGTAAAAAACCAAACTCAGGGAGCACTCGCTAAGAATGTACTAGTCTTGAAATTTCACGTTAAAGGTACTTAACTAGTAAATTACATGAAAAAAGGTAAAAAAAAACATTAACCTTCAGTATGTTGTGATATTTGAATAGTAAATTAATTCATTTAAAATTGCTCCACCTCTCCATTTCTTCCTGGGATGTCGTAAGAGGTGACTGAGGATATAGGTTAGAGTTAGCAACCTGCCACTATTGTACCGTTTTGGTCAAACTTAAAACCTGAAATTGCTAAAAGTGGCTCCGAAGCGGTAACGTTTCGTGTGCTCTGCCTACCCCATTTGGGAATACAGGCGTGATGTTTGTGTGTGCGTGTGTATGTGTGCGTGTGCGTGTGTGTGTGTGTGTGTGTGTGTGTGTGTGTGTGCGCGCGCGTGCGTGCGTGCGTGCGTGTGCGTGTGTATAGGTGTGTGTGTTAATCTTATTTATGTATATTTTGATATCACAATTTTATTAAAAACTGATTCTTCATTTGTACTGATTCCAAATAATATTTTCAGATCCACTATACTGCCCCTCGAAATGACAAAAGATAAATCCCAGACGGGAAAAAAAGCGAGAATCACAATTGTTGAAAGTGAACCTATTGAGGTAAAACCGTCGCCGAAGAAAACTCGCGCGCGAGCCGGCGCCGAGCGGGCCGAGCGGGCCGGGCGGACGCGCGCCGCGCGGGGCAGGGCCGCGCCGCGGACCCTACGAAGAAAGCGGCTGCCAAAAAGTCGGCCGCGAAGAAAACAGCCGCCGCAGTCGTCGAGTCGCCCGCCCCCCTCAACACCGCTAAGAAACTTCCGTCGCGCAGTCCCGTCGCGTCCCCCGGCGCGCGCCGCACCCGCGCCCGCACCCGCGCCGCGCCCCGCCCGGCCGCCGCCGTCCCGCGCCTGCTCCCAAACAAACTAAAACCGACAAACCTGCTAGAAAGATCAAATCTCCGATACGATCTCCCGTCGCACCTAAAGCTAAAGCTAAGAGATCTACCCGCAAAGCGACGGCGCCGGACACACCCCGGCCCGCCAGGAAGCGGAAGACAGAGGAGCCCGAGCCGCCGGCGCGGGACCTCACCAAGCAGGCCTCCGACCCGGGCCCGCGCAGGGGCCGCAGGGCCGCGCCCGCCGCCACGCCCGCCGCCACGCCGCCGAAGAGAGGCCGGAAAGCCCCGCAGAGCCCCAAGCGGGAGACCGCCACGGAACCTAAGGCTAAACGTGGGAGGAAAACTGCCGCAGCAGAGCAACCTGCCGAGAAGGAGGCCGCCGCGCCGCGGGCCCGCCGCGCGCGCGCCGCTCCCGCCCCCGCGCCCGCCCCCGCCCCCGCCCCCGCCCCCGCCCCGCCCCCGCCTCGCGCCGCCGCGCCGCCGCCGCCGCGCCCCGCGCCGCCCGCATCGCCGCCGCGCCGCGCGCGCTCTACTAGAAAACCGGCAGTCGTGTCACCGCCCAAAGACAGCAAAAAATCTACCCGGGGAAAGAAGGCGAGTCGCTCATTTATACGCCATGCTATACGCTCTACAATTTTTCATAGCTATGCTAACCACCAAATAGTCCACATCTTTGCTGCTGATAGTGTCGTTTACGTTTATTCTCCACGCTCTAATACATTAACGTTCGATTTGATGTTTCCAGGTGGCAGCAGTAGTAGTGGAGATGGAGAGCACGACTCGTAGCCGCAAAAGGAAAAACGTCCCCTCGGCCGCAGGTACGTCCCCGCCGCCGCGCGCACTTCGTGGCTTCGACTCTCGACTGGCGTCTAACGTGTATTTACTAAACGCTCTGTTTGTTCGCAGAGAAGGCAAAGGAGCCGTCGCCCAAGAAGGCCCGCGAGGCCGCGCCGCGCGCCCGCAGCCGAGCCGCCGCCGGTAACTAACCCCTCACATATGTAATCTAAAACGTCGTAACGCGCTCGCTTCGCCGGTCGCCAGTGTGATAACGCTCTAAAGCATTCAAGGAGTCAACAAATTAAATTCTAAGCGATCAATGAAGAGTTGAAGCTTACTTTTTGAATGCCGATTGAAACAGCCTCCTTGAACACAGATTTAAAGATAATAAAAAAAAAAACTATTCTTTTATTTAATGATGATTATATTGTCTGATCGCAGCGCCGGCGCCGCGCGCCACGCGCCCGCGCCGCCGGTAGCGCCGCGCGCCCCGCCGCCCCGCCGCCCCGCCGCCCTGCGCACGGTACGTCCTTACACCTACGAACAAATAATAAGTCAGGAAGCTTAACTCGGAACAAATTTTTTTTTTTTTTTTTTTTTTAATGGCAATATACAAGTTCGGTTAGAACAGACGATTGTGCCAATTACAAAGTGAGGAAACGAAGCGGAATTTAATAAAAAATATTACGGAATTTTGAATTTGGATAGGGAAATATAGGATCTGGATCTATATGAAGGGAGGTGGCATAATTATATTTTAATATCATTAGAAACAATAAAGGACGCAATGGAGGAATAGATACATGGATTATTTGATGAAAGAAGGCAGAGAACGGATGTTGGTAATGGAATACTTTGTGATATAATATCGGAACAAATTCCACACAAAAAGTGGCCATACCTAAAATCAAAACGACTTGATTCAAATACGAATCAATTTCAAGGTTACAAATAGACGTGCTTGTTGATTGGTTAAAATTCAGAAACAAAGCAGGGATTGGTTGGCTCGCGTGATGCAATGTCAGATTCACAAACTACATAGACAAGTGGCGTTCAGACGGATCACTTCTTACACAGTGTTGTCACATACAATTTTGGAAAAACGGTAGAACAGGATTGGTAGAATTTGAAATGGAAAATAGATAGATTTACCAACTCAAGGTTAATCCATTTTTAATGATTAAAAATGCGTATAAAATGTTTTAAATTGTTTATTCGTGATGTTTAGTTTATCCATATTCTTATTAAATAATCTCAAATGTTCAGAGTTAGGAGCTCCACTTGACTGACGCGTTCCGTTTCCGTTTGTGCTGAAACTACAAGATAGGCTAAATTCGATAGTAAGTAAGTAACATTTCATTACACGCGTGGTAAATTGTTTACAAACGTAGTATTTTGAAAAATAGGTAGTTTTGAGGTCAAGGGTGGTAGATCTACCAAAAAGTAAGTAGATGTGACAACACTGTTCTTACATCTAACGTTTCAATGACGTCATATATTGATAATGACAGCTTGTTTTTTGAGCGACTTAAAAAAAAGGAGGAGGTTATCAATTCGGTTGTATTTCGGATTGAAAAAAAAAAAACGCAGAAATACCTCTAATTAAGTCCCATAGGCACAAAATCAGGATCTGATGATTGGGTCCAAAGGAAATCGAGGGAACTCTTTAAATATTGTAGGGACACCTAGGATAATTTGGATATATTTAATAGTAACTCGTGCATTTGCTCTTGAACATTATCATTTGATGAAGTGGAACTAATGATAAAGACAAGTGAAGACCACGGTTGACCACCGGAGTTAGGTACCACTCAATAACAAGTTTTAAATTAATTTTAACACAGTTGCTAAGCAATTTATGCTTCTCATAATGCTTATGGTGAAATGGAACGGGTAGTGAAGCACCAGGACTCTTGAATAATGAACGTCTCTGCATGGGAAAAAGCAATCTTTCGTAAAAGGTGATGAGCAGTTGACATTAAACTATTGTATCTTATATTATTCACACTAAAAATGTGAAAAATATAAAGATTGTTTGTACAGTCAATTGTAAAAATATGTACTTAATCAAAGTTTCAAAAATATGTACCACAGACTCTTATTCCGACGCAATAAGGCCGTAGTAACATATTTTTGAGTGGTTGGAATAGATACTTATTTTTGCACTTGACTGTACCTATTGTTTGGGCGATACAGGAAAGAAGAAAGTATGAAGAGGGGTGAGGAAACTGTCATTCACGTTATGTGACTATGTGAGGCATAGACTACAGACTTGATTTTGCATAATTCTGACCATCTCCAACTGATAATGTATTTGAACATTTTTGAATATAAATCTAATTTTACGACTATTTAATACTAGTGGAAAGTGATCCCTAGACATTTTAATTTTGCATTGTTCCTGCCCTGCACCACTTCATAACACACGTTGGCGTGATAGTTTAGAGCTGTTCACAATCAAAAATACGAAAATGTGACGTGAGCTCACTAAACTTGCGAAATAAATGTCAGTCACAATTAAATGACGCGCATGCGCACCGCGCACCTTAGCGCAGGACACACTTACAATTCCTGGCTTATTATTTGTTCGTAGCAAACCATTTTACATTGGTTCGCTTATTTAGTATTAGTATTAGGTAAACAAATACCCATTCACTTAGTTTCAAGTTCACGGCGGACTGTCCGCCGCGGACATCTAAATATTATTGTACTTTTATAGCCTAAAATCACTTCCGTCACTTAAATTCTTAAGTTGGTTCTTCTTAAGCCTTGATGGAGAAAAATGGTGGTGAACAAACAATGAAACGCCACTTGAAAGGAATAATTTATAATTTCAATTAATTAAAATTATGTAGAACTAAACAATTATATAAGATACACTATGGTTTAATGAATACGAAATAAACAAACTTAACAAAAATATTTTTCGTTACAGGTGCTCGAATGAGTCGCTGATTTTTATAAGATCCTTTGGAATGTTTCCGAAATTAGATAAAATAATGTTAATGATTTTATTTATTTTAAGGTTTTTAATTGTAACGCATTGTCCCAGCCCGCGTCGCGCCGCAGCGCCTCGCTCTGTGCATGTCCGTTGTTCTGTATACAGTATAGTGTCCTGATACTGATACACAAGCACAGTTAGTTCGGTTGAACCAAAGAGAGCGCGAACACTGGGCTCGGTGCACAACTTATATTAATAACGTCTTAATTTTATTGATTATTAGTACAATTTTGTCAGTAAGCTGTACGCTCTCGAATACCTTTTGGTGACTGCCAACGATAACGCACATAGTTTATTATGAGTTAGGTTAGACGTTCCTGGCGTGCGCTATGATTCCGATATGATGTAAACGTATCCCGGGTTGGAGCTGGAGCTGGACTGTACTTCGTGCAACTTAGTTTAACGGACGTCGCGCCGGTGGCCCTGCAGTTCGTGACTCGCTCGACTAAGATAGGCCTATTAATTCCTCGTAGGCAACAGTAAATCTAGTGGGATCAAACGGTGTTTAACCAAATGACAATTATCGATAATATTTTATTATAGCTATCGTATATAGGTATCATAGGGACTATTTTTAAATACTTGCTCGATTGTTGGATAATAATTATGATCTTTTTGGATACAGAATAAATGTAGTGATTTGATTTTGTGTTTTTATTTCATTCCTCTAAAACAGATGTTAGTTCATCACACGGTACAAAAGCGTAAGTCGCCGTATCACATAATACATTTACCTCTTCACCGCCACGAAACAAACGAAGTGACGTGCTCTGTACGCTACAAAAAAAACCAGCGACAAATCGACTTTATTTTTAATTCCATCGCAGAAGGATTGTGCCTATAGATGACCGTGGCGCGTGAGGCGTTCCATTGGCCGTCACGACTGGATGATGGCGGTCAAGAGGCTAGTTAAATAATGCAAAAATGCATTTGTTAGAAATTGTATGGACAGTCAATATGCAGACGACGACAGACGAATTCTTGACAGGAAGTCGCGGGAAAAAGCTAGTGTCGCATATTTGTTTTTGCGAGTCAGTTTATTTCTCAACAATAAAATCAGGAGCTTAATAGAGAGAAGGTGAAACGGGTCCTCTGGTCTGCGAGCCAGTCGGGCGCCGGGCGTCAGGCGGCGCGCTTGATCTTGAGCGGCGTGGAGAGTCTGAAGACGGCGGGCAGCAGGGCGCGGAGCGCGGCGAACACCGGCGGCGTCAGCGCGGCCGGCGCGGCCAGCGTCAGCGTCCGGAGCAGCGCGCCGCCGCCGCCCGCCGCCTCCAGCATGAACCCCTTGACGCACTTCAGCACCAGCTCCGCGCGGCGCACGCACCACGCCGCCGTCATCTCCTGCGCACACACACACACCGTGTACAGTCGGCACCAGGCCCCGGCCCCCAGGCCCCAGCCCCAGCCCCGTTACCTCAGTCAGCTCGTGCCGCAGCAGCAGCGGCAGCGCCAGGCTGGTGACGTCGTGGCGGCTGGCGGCCTGCAGCACGCTGCGCAGCCCGAGGATGGCCGCATGCCGCGAACTCATCTCGCCTGCACCACACGACATTTTAACACACTATATTAGCTCCACCGAACAACAAAATAAATAAACTCCCCGATGAAGAGCTTGCTGGAATACTTTTGGGATGTTCTTTGATTAAGAGTGATACCCAGGTTCTGATGATGGAGCAGTCAGGCAGATTTACCATTAAAGCATGTTTTTGGTTTCTTAAACGATTTGGTACAACATTTTTGGCACGTGAGGTATCCCATCTTAGGCCTCTAGGTTGGCAACGCGTCTGCAATACCCCTGGTGTTGCAGATGTTTATGGACGGTGGTGATCTCTTACCATCAAGAGACCCACTTGCTCGTTTGCCATCCAGTCGAATAAAAAAAACATTACTAATGTCAAACCAAACATCTGCAACCCTGAGACTATAAATAACTATTTAATATTGCAGTGTAAGCAATAATAAGTAACATACAGAAGGAATGCACACGAATCTGTTCCGAGCGCACCGATGGCTTATGGCTTAAATACTAATATTTTAAATGCAAAATTTGTGAAGATGTATGCAGGCAGTAAACATACACGTTTATTAAACTTTCATGCCAATAAGAGAACCGTCAAATTCCAAATTCCTAGCTCCAGCGCGTTGTCCGTCGGGCGCGCTATAGAACAAGCGGTATACCGTATAGTGAAGGTACCGACCGCCCCTGAGGTCGTCGTCGTTGATCACGAGATGGAACACGACGTGCGCGTCCGGCAGGTTGCTGTGACGCGTGACGACCACGTCCCGGTCTGCGCGCCGCGCCGCGCCCGCGCCGCCCCCGCCGCCGCCCCCGCGCCCGCGCCCGCTCCCGCTCCCGCCGCCGCCTCCGCCACCCGCCGCTCGTGCCGCAACTGGTTACGCTTCTCAATCTGAAACAGTCAACAGTAAAAAAGGTAGGTATCTAATCCCATTACTGCAGTATGAAGCGAGCTAGCAGTATGACTACAAGAGTAAACCCTGAATAAACCCGGTATTGGAATTTGTAGTTTCAAACATCTCTCACGTCCAACGTCATAATTATGACCCAAACTACGGCCCTGGACGATGATTGGTGATGCTCCGACGGTCCGGCCAAGCTACAGGCCCTGGACGATGTCGTAAAATGGCGTGCGAATTTTAGGGTGTTCTCACTCTTGTGAAAGAGCCCGCTTTCTAATGAGACAAAGAACCGTCTTTGCCGGAAACGCGTTTATACATACCTGAAAAAGTTTACTTATTCATTTATTACAGTTGTATTTAAAAGGCTAGGTTATGTTACGATTGCAACTTGAGGAGTACCACTACAGTCCCATATACCCCCTGTATCAAACAAGGGGGATATCTAAGACGCATTTTCCATACGCAGGAACAAGGTGTTTAGGTTGTGTCGAGTTACCGGTTCCCTCGTGAGGTCCGCGATGTGCTGCAGCTGGTCGTCGAGCGCGGGGAAGTGGTGGTCGGTGGAGAGGCGCGCGGCCGCCGGGCCCCCCCCCCCCGCCCCCACCGCGCCCCCGCCGCCCCCCGCAGCACCACCACCCCGCTCAGCTCGCCCGAGTACAGCGCCAGCGCCGTCTGCAGCTGACGGGACTCCGCCGACGCGCTGCCACACCACCACACACACAACACAAGTCAATTAGGAAGTCTAACATTCAGCTGATTACTTAAGCCATGTCATCAAACTGAGCCATAAACAGGTAGGGCCCCAAAAGAGAACCTTGGGCGACCCTAGAGGAATAATATATAGGGATATTTGGAAATAACTCCGATCCGCATTGGCGATCCCTTCAAATAGCAAACCTACTGTCATTTAATAATATTGTAAATCTGTTTAAAAAAAATACCTTGTTGAGTTTCTTGCCGGATTCTTCTCAACTGAGGCTTTTCCGAACCGGTAGTAGATTTTTTTGACATTCATAAGTGCTTGTTATAGCCTAAATTGAATAAAGATATTTTGTTTGACTGACTTTGAATAATGTTTCCTCTCCTATATTTATGTCCACATTACCTTCTGTCATCTATAAGTGAGGTGGCACGAAAACCAGTCCAGCTTCTGATGCTGGTCGTCTAGCTATGCACCCCGAATTTGCTTAAGCTTTGATTTAAGATGTCACGATACCTACCTATACAACGTCCGTCTGTTCGATGTCCCCTATTTATAGCTTCAGACAGACAGAAAACGAACAATCGATCCGTTTCCGCGGCATTCATCTCTGGACCTAACGGTAGTGGCGTGAGAAGTTGAGATTATTTATGGTATGAGAGTCGAGTTGACGAGGATTTCACAAACTGCTTGGAATAAAAAGCATGGATAATGTCATCATTACGAGCATTTATATCTGCTGAGCTGGCAACGTTGCATTTTTGTTAGTTTTTGTCGATTATTCCATAAAAATTGAATGAAAATTAAATATGTTGTCTCATAGAACACTTCTTAATATACAATATAAGGTAATGTGTCTACTCCAATAATTATTCGTTATAGACTTTCATTTTCTTTAAAAACCGTTTATAAACATTAATTCGGTTTTAGGGTTCCGGAGCCAAAATGCCAAAAACGGAACCCTTATAGTTTCGCTATGTCTGTCTGTCTGTCCGTCCGCGGCTTTGCTCAGGGACTATTAATGCTAGAAAGCTGTAATTTTGCGAAATATTCAACTTTAGTGCAAATTTTCATTAAAATCGAGCCCCCCCCTAAAATCTAAAAAGGTGGGTCGAAAAATTTGAAAAAATTCAGAATGGTAGTAAGTATATCAAACTATAACGGCTAAGTTTGCTTGAGCCTAAAGTATAAAATATACCTAAACTTGGAAGATTCCGTATAAAATACGAAATCCTTAGAAAAATATTACTACCTACTAATAATAATAATAATAATAAAGCCTTTATTCTCTGACCAAAAAAAAGTAGTAGGTATAAATTAAGCTTATAAACTAATGTACAAAAAATTTAAAAATAACTAGTAGTAGTAATAGTTAGATAGGTAGTTAGTCAGGGGGGCAAAGTCTAGACAAATTTTTCATCATCTATCCAGTACTCTACTCCCTACTTTAATTTTATGTAAATATGTATTCGGCAACCATTTTATTGGTCAGGTTGTCCTTGGGCATAGGCCTCCCCTAGTTTCTTCCACTCTTCCCTGTCATGGGCTAATCTTCTCCATCCTTTTGGTAAGTCATCTTCCCATCTTTTTATTGGCCTTCCTTTTCGTCTTTTTCCATTCCTAGGATACCATTCCATTACGTCCTTCGTCCATTTTTCTCTATTTGTTCTGATAATGTGTCCAGTCCATGACCACTTGAGACGTTTTATTTTTAGTAGTACATCGCTAACTTTTGTCCTTTTCCTTATTGTTGATGACTTACACCTGTCACTTAGCCTTATACTTAGCATACTACGTTCCATACTGCGTTGGCAGGTTATTAGTTTCTGGCTGATTTTGCTTGTACAAGGCCAAGTTTGACACCCATAAGTGAGGCATGTAAGTATACACGAGTTGTACAGTTTACTTTTCACATGCATGGGAATTGTCTCGTTTTTAAATATTTCTTTTAGCGACCAGTAGCGTTTCCAAGTGTTGCTTATTCTTCTATCTATTTCTTTCGAGTATTGGTCCTTTATTGATATTAGTTGCCCCAAATATATATATTCATCAACATATTCTATCGTCTCTTCTCCTATTTTTACGTTTTCTCTGATTGAATTTGTCAATATTTTTGTTTTCACTGGATTCATGGTTAGTCCTGCTTTTCTGCTTTCAATATCTAGTTGTTGCAACATAATTTGTAATATATCTGGCCTTTCTGCAACCTACTAAATATTACTACCTACTAAATATTAATACCGACTTTGGGCGTTTGGGCTACTTTGTGCGTGTCCGACACGCTCTTGGCCGGTTTTAAAGAATAAAAAAGTCTCACGAATAATTATTGGAATAGACACTTTACTTATACTTATATCAAGAAGTCCCAACCCTCAATAGTATTGTAGTTCGCTGGAAAATAGTAGATTGTACATAGAGAACGAGCCAAAGCGTATAAGGAGTTGTTGTAGGAGGTCGGTCGGTACTGACTCGTCGGCGTGTGGTGCCTCGAACAGGTCCTCGACGTCGGCCGCCACGATGCGCAGGTTGTGCGTCTGCTTCAGCTGGCTGCCCAGGTGGATGGTGAAGCTCTCCTCGGCGTGCGTCGCGCCCCCGCCCCCGCCCCACACACCCCGGGGGCCTCCGCCGCCGGCGACTGCGGGGACAGCCTGGGGAAAGGAAACGTTCCGAGTTCACCACTGAAGGTTTTTGATCGAGTCCCGTGTCGTGCTGGAGGAGAGTGGTCGCGGGGTGATGCGTGCAGCGCAGGCTGAGCCGTACGGCTATAAAGTTTCTGTCCAAATAAAATATTTGTAAACGGTACGGCAAACCTATAAGGCTCTGTGGATGTGGGAAAGGGCTTTAATATGGGTGTTTTGTCCATGAGCCGGGCCGGCTTTGGCGCCCTATAGGCTATAGCTTGTGAGTACTGACGGCACGGCGCTCCTGAGCGCGCGGCGGTGTTCCTGGCGCTGCGCGTGCGCGAGCGCGTCGAGCTGCGAGCGCCCGCGCGCGCGCGCCGTGTCCTGCGCCTCGCACTGGCGCGCCGCCAGCGCGTTGATCTGCTGCTCCGACCACGACACGTTCAGCAGACGGACGGCCTCCTCCATCTCCTCCGTTTGCCTGGAACGAGAACCGATCTCGATCATCCTCATTCGTTGAAAATTGCCCACATCGTTATCATTATCATTATAGCAGCCGCTGTTGGATACAGGCATCCCCGGTAGACCTCTAGTTGCTTCGGTCGAAAGTGGCTCGCGTCGACCGTAAACTTGGACTGAAGATCGGCAAGCGGTCATCCGTCCGCTTCGCTTGCCGATCCTCGGTTTCGGCCCCAAAATCCAGGTGTGTGGGTATTTGCGAAATTATCGACGTGTCAACCAACAGCTATATTTTTGGTAATGTAACCGCAGTGGGCGCTGGCAGTACGGTTCGGTACGGAGCGTGTGAGAGACTCGCCTGAGCGTGAGGTCCTGTATGTCTTGGTCCCTCGCGGCGGCGGCGGCGCGCGCGGCGGCGGCCAGCCCGGCCTGCGCGCGCAGCACGCCCGCCAGCGCCGGCGAGTGCACCAGCTTGTGGTAGAGCGCCGCGAACTCCTGTGAACACGCGCGTTCAATAGAGCACGAAACAAGCTGTCACCCGCGCGAGTCAGCGGAGGCCCATACATCAAAGCGATCGCTCTCTATCGCGCCCGATGGTGAGAGCGAGGGAGGACGAAGATTAAATAACCCAGTTCAGTAACAGCCTATATTCGATCTGGCTATGCGTATCCTTAATTAATCCTATCCTTAATTAATTATCCTTAAAGCAGACAGATGCTACGTAAAATCAGAACTACACCGTTCGCTCGGTACCGTTTATCGTGTCGCGTGTCGTAGGGCTCCTGGCATAGTCATTTTTGAATTTGAGACACAGGCTTAGATTTCCCTTTCAAAATAGTCCTGTGCCATGTTGTTTTGTTTATGTGCCACAGTTTTAGTTCTTCACACTTTTATGCCTGCGTTTATACTTTTAGCGTGCCCAACTCTTTTACTTAATAGAATGAGGGCTATCGTTTTTTGTCTCACTAGATGGCGCACTGTTGCGTGAGGTTTTTAAGTATGGCTTTCAAAGTCTGTTTTTACGGGTGTGAAAACAAAGTTTAGATTAAAATCATATTTAATACACCTTAAAACCGTACCATAAAAATATCGAGCATGCCACAGTGTTGCATAGTCCCCGTTTTGTTCGGAAAAAAGGGAGGACAAAGGTTTCCGAAAGACAAAACTGTCTCAAAACACAGACATTCATTGCCCCAGAAAGCATATTTGCCATAATTAATTTCAGATATTGCAAAATATTCACAAAATTATTCTAATTATAAATAAACCCGCGTAGCTCACCCAAAAACTATGAGATTTGACATTTCGGAGACCTCACGCTACACTGCGCTACACAGCGCCTCTAGTGGCAAATTCATACGCGATAGCCTACATTGGGAACTGGCGCAAAATTACCGTTGTAGAACTTGAGTTGGTAGGTAATTTAAAAAAATTTAAGCCTCAACTATAATTATGTAGGGTAGTGCATGAAGCGGAACGGTTTGCTCGAAAAATCCCACTAACAGAATCACTTTATGTTCTAAGATTAAAATAAACCCACAACTTTGCCACTTCAAAGTTCAAAATTATATAATTCTATCTCAAAAACAGCTGAACCGATTTTGATAAAACATGCCTAAGAAACCCGCATTCAAATTGGTCCACCCGTTTAAGAGCTACGGTGCCACAGCCAGACATACAAACACACATACGAGTCAAACTTATAAAACCTTTCTTTTTGCATTGGGGTTTTTTTTTTCTCTTTTTTTTTTTAAGGCTTTGAACACTCCAGGTGATCATGTCAGCCTTGCGTTGGGGGTTAAAAAATCTTTCTAATTGGTTTATTTTGTTTGCACAGCATGTATTGTCTAACAACTTGGAATCACAGCCATAATACGAGATACACAGACATAAGACGAGGGTAGAAAGAGGCGGTGAATGAGAATGCGAACGTTACACAATACAGCTCAGTCATCTAAGAAAGACAGGGGAAGTGGGTGGCCGCTCACCTCTTCTTCGGAGGTGCCCTTGTGTTCAGCGAACTCAAACACGTGGTCCTTAAAGCGGCGCTCCCAGAGCCTCACGGCGCTCTCCGCGCCGCCCGCGGCCGCCCCCCCCTCCGCGCCGCCCTCGCCTCCGCCGGCGCCCCGCAGCCGCGCCAGCAGTGCCGCGTCGCGGTCGTCGCGGAGCTTCTTGGTCTCCTCTGCTATGAACTGGGCCAGCTTCTCATTCAGCTCTGGAACATCCACCCTTCATCGCTACTAGCTCTCGCCTGCGGCTTCTGAGCAACTATTAAGTCGACTGGCAGTGTCTCTTTGCCTAACCTACCAGTTGACATTTCGAGATCTTACATGCGTATGTCCCAATCTGGTGGGGATGTTGAAAACTGGCCAAATGCGTGTTGCGCCACACATGCTTTATTGATTAGAGAAGTTGTGTTTCGTAATGAATCCCACTAATATTATAAATGCAAAAGTTTGTAAGTCTGTTTGTTACCTCATCATATTGTCTAAACCGCTTGAACCGATTTAGATGCAATTTGGTATACAGATAATTAGAATCCCGGGGATATAGTGCCCATGGGATAGCAGTAAACAAATACTACACAAATTTGGTTCAGTTAAATTTATTTTCTAAAATCAAATAATATTAATTGTATCATTATTGCATTATACTTACCAAATGTTACAGTTATAATTGCCTAATCTACCACTACATACCCCTTGCTACAAGGTTGGCAAATCTTACAAAGACAACAGTACAACTAAGTTAAGTATCATTATAATAGTTGTAGCATAGCTTATTAAAGTTGATTGACGAGTTATTAATAAAAAATTAGGGGGCGTAAACAATTACTTTCTGATCTAGATCAGGCGACGCTGACGGGCGCTTGACAACGGGCGAGTTAGGGAAGGCCCGCCCCGGCCGCCCGCAGCGACTCGGGACGAGTGATGCCTCTATTACGGGCATTATTCGTAGCAGTGTCTACGCCCTCTAGACACAAGTGTGTCGGTGAGTACCGACCGTTTTCCAGGTAGACAGGCACGTGGAACATACGGATGAGGCGCTGCACGAGCTCTCTGGCGCGCGGCCGCGCGTCCAGCGCCACCGGCACCGACAGGCGGAACACCACCTGCGGGTTCGTGCATGTCGGGTACGAGAAGTTAAACGTTCTCGTCGAGTGCTCTGACGACTCCCCGGTCATTTTTGATAGCTAGCACTACACTTCACTGTTGTTTCGTTTGATCTCCTGATCTTCTACGTAATTATTTGTTTTCAATGTTTTCAAATAAAAATCAAGTCAATTAAAACCTTATCTCATGTACACAAGACCCAATTTGCAAGGACAATTCAATGAATTAATTTACGACGATAAACGAATCGACCACCCACTGACGCATTTGACATTGACAGTAAGGTACATAGATGTCAATGCATTGACAGCTGTTAGTTGGACAGATTTAAACGTTCAGAAATTTGCAGCGATAAATAGTAGAATATTTTTGTCTCTATACTCGAATTTATTGATTGTTCATAATGGGAACTATATTTTCTGTCACTTAAATTTAGATTTGTCACTAAACTGCGATACCCTAATTATTATATGTATCCCGAAGAAATATGTGGCGTTATCTGGGAAAAGGTACCTTGTTGTCGGTATTGAGTTATTGATATCCCCATAATCTACACACATTTAGCTATCGAACCATGTAAGAAACATGCATGTAGGTTTAATAGATATTTTAAAAAAAAATGTTGAAGCTCAAAAGCCAGAAAAGGTGATTATGAGAAAATTGAATTCAAACTTATACACCCAATAAAAGTATGTTATTGTTGGAAGTTACATAGATGACATGCTATTTGAGGAGTAGATTGTACGGGCTTTCAGGTTTATTGAATTTCTTCATAGGTGTGTACAGGTTTCCTCACGACATTTTCCTTCACAGTGTAGCTCATAGTAAGTTGCAAATGTACCTAATTTCGCAAGTATATACTTACCGAAAAAATCAATACGTGTGAGCCCGGGGCCACGTATAAACCCACGATCCCTTTGTTTGAGAGGCCATAGTTCTAAACACTAGGCTACCACGACTTCCCCGCTTTTACTAAGTACTTACTTAATCAAGCATCCTTTAAATTACGAAGATACCAGCACAATTCCCCTAATCCCCACCGAGTAGCAGGCGAATGAGGGACACCCCTTTCCAACAGACACTATAATAGGAGATATCCCACTAATCCTACTAATATTATAAATACAAAAGTTTGCAAGTCTGTTTGTTTGTTACCGCATCATGTCTAAACCGCTGAACCGGTTTAGATGAAATTCGGTAACTATATACAGATATAGTTTCAGTCCCGGGGAAGGACATAGGATAGTTTTTATCCCGGAAAATTGCATACTTCCCGCGGGATAGCGATAAACGAATTCTACGCGGACGGAGTCGCGGGCAACAACTAGTAATATTTAATTTAATTATATTTCATACATATTCACGATTGTATTTTTAGAGCAGACCATCAAACAGCGCCGGCCAGTTTAACACAGCTCCGACGAGCGCGGCCCAGATTCCAAACGAGTATTTCTGATCTCAGGAATCGCAGTTACCTACTCTATTTTAGACGCATAACAACTGCTCACTCCTGGTTTGAGAGGTCTAACCGCGCCTATAACTTATACGTAACTACCAAACAATGCACTTTGCTTTTATGCTTTCGAATTGCAAGTGCAAACTGACCGACGTCACGTACAGGCATGAGTGGCATGTTCCTGGAGGCACGTCAAGGCAAAGTCAGTGATTCTGTCTATACCTATCCTATGATGATACGGATAAGGTCGACATTTGAACAGCTCGCGGAGTCGCCGTAGCCGCAGAGTGCCGCGCCTCCACGCACCGCGACATCATACGATCTATAGATGAATTCACACAATGACATCATTATATTAATATTTCCATTATGGTGGACACAGTAGAAACACGCAGCACCACTGAAGCAAATCCAGAGATTTTTCTGGCAAAAACTGCGCCCAAACGGCATAATGTCGTTACTAAAACCCTCCCCCGCTAATTTAGATACGCTACTACAAAATAAATAAAATGAATCATAGTTTTAAATTGTTTATCTATGAGATGGCTATGAGGGTCAATTTAAAAATGTTTTTAACGATTTGAATTGATTTTGTAACATATTGTAAACTAGCTGTTGCCCGCGACTCCGTTTGCGTAGAAATCGCTTAAGTATCACAAAAATTTCCCGGGTTAAAAAGTAGCCTAGGTCCTTCCTCGGGACTCCAACTATCTCCAAACCGAATTTTGTCTAAATCGGTTCTGCGGTTGAAGCCTGAAAAGGTAACAGACAGAGAGACAGAGTTACTTTCACAAGATTTAGCAGGGTCGAATATTTGTGTACATACATTTATGTGTCGCTATATGCACTATAATATGTCTGGATAAGTACTTAAGTATACTAAGTACCAGTACCCAACATAAACTAAATATTTGTCAACCACAGCTAAAATATTTTAAAGAAACAGGGATGTTTAAGCAAACGAACTGAATAATCTTTCTCATTCATAAACGACGGTAACGAGAACGTCGCTGGCAAGAGAAGAGGCAGCTCAGGGGATGCGTGCTCGGGTGGCGATAGCTCTGAGAACGAACTCATAGAGTTTGATGTTAAAGCACTTAAGTACTTAGTCGACTATACCTATTCGATTCGAACTAAATTGTAAGTGGTAAAAAAAATGAATATTGTATTGGTATACCTAATCTATAATCTTTAAAATATCACGTGCTGAATGATTCATCGTTGCCGAAAACTACTGGAGCCAGAGACTTGAAATTTAGCAGATATATCTCTTGAGAGTTGTATTATGAGGTCCACGTAAATCAAACAAAAGCTTCGGATAAAGACGACTATTACTTTATTGCATTACCCTCATCACAATATGTACTCAAACCATCATAGAACCTACATCATAGAAGAATCATATCATAGAAGTCCATTAAAAAGAGATTTTCCCAATCCAGGGGATATTAACAGTACAAAGAATACTTGACCAAGGAACAGCTAGATACAGGCACCTATCAGTTGCTTGTAACTGCCTGCCTGATAATTTAAGTAATAATAATATACATATAGAATAAAACGTATTTATATCTTCGGTCAGAGTCGCTCTATCTCCGTAACCGTAACCATATTTTTATGTCTACACTACAGACAGACTTCATTACATTTGCGTGCAAGTAAGTAACAATAGCGAAAATAATTTTCAGAATTTTTCGATATTCCCACGGGATAAGGAATGTAGAGGATTTTTTAGACTTTCCGACTCGACGCAATACCTAAAGTACCGAAAATGGAGACTAAAAATTTGATAAACCTAAGTTATGACATGAATTTTGTTATATTCTTCTAGAGTCATAGAGTTGTAATAAGAAGGGATTTTTCATGATTCCCGTATTTCGGTGTACTGCCTTTTCGGCGAAATATTTTTCGCCAAATTTCACTTAGCAACCAACCTTTCGCCGAAGTTTAATTTGGCAAACCAATCTTTGGCATAACTTTGCTTCGCATTTTTCTTATTTCGCAACATTTTTATATTGAAAAATTTTACTTCATCACACTTTTATGTGGCAAACAATTATGTAGCAAATGATTGGCTAAGGCAAATAACAAATAGTCAAATAACATTTGGCCAATTTTTATACATAAGGTAGGTATATTAGTCATGATATATAATAAAACGAATAAATGTTAAATTATGTGGCGGTGAGCGAGCGAAGCGAGCGAGCAAGACGAGACTAGGCAGAAGCGACTTGGATAGGTTAGGTTCAGAAGGCTAAGGCGGGAGCGAAACGTAGCGTAGCTTCCGCTTTAGCCTTCGATGTTAGGTTTTTTTGTAACAGAACGAAAAAAAATCATTGTCTTGCTTGCTTGTTTGCTTGCTTAATTAAGGAATGCCAATCAACGCATTTGACGAAAACACAAATGACATCTTAAAAAAATCCCAGTTAATAATTTGCATAATAATCATTTATCAAATCATTAGTTGGGAAATGATATCAGTGCGGAATGTTGAGTTGGGAAATGAAATTTTGCCCAAATAAAAATATGGGATAAATAGTTTGGGAGTTAATAATTTGCTAAATAATTTTCGCCAAAACATTAGTAAACCCCGTATTTCCCATGGGGTAGCTAGTATAGGGAATAAAAGTTTTTTTGATATTAACTTGCCAATTTATTTATTTACTTAGAATTTCAAGGGTTGATGTTTCGCAGATAATAAACGTTAATTTCCTTAAAGGTCGTAAAGGTTCACAAAATAGGATCCTTAGAAATTTCTGCAAGATAGGGATAAGAGAGGATATTTTCATATAAACTGGCTAACTGGTAGGTATTAAGACTTGGCAAATAATTTCCATGTTGTACAACCGTCTTAGTAAAGCCGCGCGTAGCGCAACAGTTTATATTCTTTCTGTCTTGATTTCCGTTTTTATTTGTTCATTTTCACGAAAATATTTTGAGCCCTCGGGAAAACATCTACACTACTTTTATGCTAAAAATTATGGTTTTCACGCGATAAAAACCCCGCGGGCAGAAATTATTGAAAGCATTAATCGAAATAAGAGTCAACATAAAGTAGTAGACAGGATGTTTAAAATTTCCTTACAAACATCCCGTTATTGACTCGCCACGTGACGTGTAGAATATATGTTTTTAGAGTTGCGTACCCAAGTTGGCAAAAAAGGAACCCTTTTACTCGTAGCATCACTTTGTTGTCCGTCCGTCCTTCTGTCCACTCCTCCGTCTGGCAAGATCCTTTTTAGGGTTCCGGAGCCAAAATGGCAAAAACCGAACCCTTATAGTTTCGCCATGTCTGTCTGTCCGTCCGTCGCCGGCTTTGCTAAGGGACTATCAATGCTAGAAAGCTGTAATTTTGCACGAATATATGTGTAAACTATGCCGACAAAATGGTACAATAAAAAATAAATAATGTGAAACACAATTACCTAAGTAAATTGAGAACCCCTCTTTTTGAAGATATGAAACACGTTTAAACGTACAACCTATACCTAAGCATTATTAAGATCATCAATTATCTTAAGCCCATATACAATATACACACACATATACATGCATATATAAATATCTACTTCAATAAATCTCTGATACATTTTTTAAATACATCCAACGAGCTGCAAAACAAATTTGCACTCATACAACTATCATTATACAGTTTACATATACGTCTCAAGTACGAAAATTGCGCATGCCTGGTTCTATGTTTCTGTACACTAAACAACGCCCCTTAACGGCAGTTGCGTTCGTTTTTCTGTTCACACCATTCAGTAGTTCAGGGGCATCTATCAGGTTATTCAGAATCTTAAAAAGTGTAAACAAATCGGTACATGACCGTCTGATGGTTAGAGGCTGAATGCTGTGGCGTACAGCTGACGATACATAATCTACATATTGTCGACCTGTTCTGAACTCCAGGGCCTTTACGAATTTCCTTTGCACCTTTTCTATTCTATCCTTATGGACTTGGTAATGAGGATTCCACAAGACCGACCCAAATTCTAAGCGACTACGCACGTAACTATTAAACAACAATTTATATGTAGCAGGTTGTTTAAATGGCTTGCCCACGCGGAGAATAAAACCTAGCTGTCTATAAGCCATTTTTAAGATATGGTCTATGTGAGGATTGAAAGTAAATTTGGAGTCCATTATGACCCCCAAATCACGTATCTCATGAACCCTGTTTAACTTATTGCTGCATATCTGATATTCATATATAATCGGGTTCTTTTTCCTGGTAAATGTTATACGTCCAGCGACATACTGTTCAGCAACTTTTGGCAATATACTGTCCAGCAACTTTTGAAAGTCTACTGTCCAGCCACTTTTGGAAATATACTGTATAGCTACTTTTGGAAATTTAAAATGGAATTTTGTTTGCAACTATGTTCAGTAACTTATGTACAATTCATGTGTCTATCTTTTGTAACGTTATTTTGTTCGGCAAGTTTCGTTGCTGACTGTACTACTTAAATCGAAATTTAGCATTAGACATTTTAAACTGAAGAATATATCACTTTATACGAGTATCACCCTCTTCTCAATTGTCAACCATGCATTAGCGGCTCCATGGCCATGCACTCCATGGTTATTGGTCACAGCTTCAGTTATGTTACGCACTTCTCCAGGACGCGGTGCGTGTGGACGGGACTTTAGAGGCGCGCGATCTATTCCCGGCGCCGACTCACGCGCCGCCCCCGCGACTATTGTAATCCACACCGCCCTAGCGCGGCTCCCGGAACCAACTCCAGCCTTTACCGTCACGTAGCGTCGCAACAGACAAGTTAACCTATGGGTACCTATATAATATCTGCCACAGCAAGAGCGTGCAAAAATATCTGACACTCGTACCGACCCTAGAAGAGTCGGATCAGATATTGGTGCTGGAGACTGTAAAACCATGTCTCTGCCCCCTCCCATTCAAAATACCTAGTTCATTCCCGGATCTCCAAGCTATTGAGGTTCGGAAATCATCAAGCGACTGCTGAAGATTCTATCTCTTTTCCATTATAAACATTCATGAGATCGCAGATGCTCGTACCTCTCGCCAGGTTCTCGATCAAAATTAAATGATATGAGTAAGAAGAAGTAAAAGGATGAGATTGGTGTCTTTGTGTCCTGCTTTTAACCGCCTTTTGACATTGTAAAGCATAGGTACTTGTTGAAACTTTCATATTGTCCCGCTCTTCTCCATTCTGACTGACCGTTGGCTGCATTGGGTTGATTCCAGAGTAGGCTAGCGCTACTGACCCTGCTGCCTAGTGCCTGACTATGTGCAATGCAAACGCGATAGCTAAAAACTATAAATTCAAAGTGAAGGTTTGCCAACGATCTACGTACAGTAGCATCTTCAATTCGATTGATAAAACGAGACTAAGGCTACGGCTTCGGAACAAGAACTATATAAGTGGGACAAGGCTGAACATTTATTCCAGATACCCCCCACAAAGGTGAGCGCATGAGGGCCACCGGCGGCGACGCTAATGCAAGAAGTTATGGTACAAAAGATAAAGATAAAAATCTCATATTTGATTCTGCACAGCACAAGTAAAGGATTAGCAGGGTACAGCGCAGGTCTTATAAAAGGATATCTTTTTGCAAACTCATCATGGAATTATACCTACTGGACCATCTACTTAATTGTTCTGGAATTAGGGAAGCGGTTTAATAAAAAGTGTATAGGTACAAGCAGTCAACGCAGAAAACGATCGTGGATTAAACTCTGGGAGTGTTCCGGTTTCAGCACCAACGCAATAATCATCGCTGGAGTTAACCCTAACCTTGATCTACTTGACCAGCGTTTGTAGGTGGCGTTTTATTAGGAACTCAGAAATCGTCATCATAACAGCTTAGGCAGTGAGAGCACTACACTCGTGGTAAGCTCTAGTGAGTGGTTTAAACGATAACATTGTGAACTATATTGTGACGAAACTCTACTACGACTGGGCCGTCCTGCATCCGAACAAAGTTCAAGAATAGCGCATGACGAGGATCATCGATATCGAGACGATCATCAGTCAAGGGGGTAGTGGGGGGTGGGAACTGAAACAAGCCCACTTCAGGTGTGCTACTTCTGTAGTTTTTAAAAATAAACAAAAGAGTGCTGGGCGGCCGAGCCGGCGAACTGCCTGGACCGCTCTGAGCGCGGCGCCGCCGCAGCGGCTTCGAGCTATATATGGAAGCATGCGCCAGCGCGTGGAGGGGGTAGCGGGGGGGGGTGACTGCTGGGGCTGCGAGAGAGATCAGCAACTCGGAGTCAGGGCGGGACTGCCGAGCGGTACAGTCCATCCTTCGTCGGCCTTCCATAACACAACACAATGGTAAGTGCAGACAAGTGACATGGTGTTAGTGAAGTGCAATGTGGACTTAGTGGTTACGACGCGAGTGGACGGCAGCCTAAAGCCGCCGCACAAACTACCCGCAATAAACCCACCGGCGTACGCGAAGTGCCGCGATTAGTAAACTATGTGATGGTAGTGGATGTTACTGGACGGAAACCAACTACAAGATGACATCAAGGAAAAGAACAGCAAATGCATCGGCATGTGCTCGCGCTCGCGGTGAACTGGGCTTGCAATGCAACCCAGATAAACGATGATAACATTCAGATCTCCAAATTTCAATATCTCTCGTTGTATTTGTTACTTCTGGTCGGTCACCGCACACAACAACTAAATCGACTGAAAAATGAATTCACATCAAAACATAACTATAGCTATAAAACAATTGATAAAAGTTTTTTTATAACTAACTACAATTTAACTCTTCTTCGTGCAAAATAAACAAAACCCCACTTTGATTAATGATGCTCATATTTGTTTAGAAAGTTTTAAAAATACGATCATTTTGATAGGTAAATCGGTAATCAATTAAGAAGTGGTTAAAATTCCTGCTAAAGTATGAGGGCGGTCTATTTCGGCACGTGTAAGCGGAGCCGCGCTAAATATAGCGGCACCAAACCGGGAGCGCCGCTCGGCCGCTCGGGACGAGACTCGACCCCGCGCACTATAACTATGAAATAACAGATCAAATAAAGGCAACAATCGGTTGAACAATTGTAAACGGATACAAATAAAAATTCTGACAATAGTTATGTTACGTGTTTGGACTAACATCATGCCATGACAAATCGTTAACCGGAAACATTGGCTGTTGATAAAAGCAATAAAGGCGGTGAAAATTAAAATTAAATGAAAAAAATTAAAATAATTCTACGAAAGAATCGGAACGGAATCAAATAACAATGTAGGTCTGGCACTTCGTAAAGCCTCTGAATTCATCATAAGTCAAGTTTGGACTGAATGGGGTTTGACGTAGTGTTGTTGATTGGTTGCAGGCGGATAAGGACAAGAAAGTAAAGAAGAAGAAGGCGAAGGAAGACGCGCCAGCAGAGGAGGCCGCCGCACCCGCGGCCGCCGCGCCCGCGCCGTCCTCCGGCAGCGAGCGCCAGAGCTCACGCGGCTCGCGCAAGGCCAAGCGCACTGGCTCCAATGTCTTCTCCATGTTCACCCAGAAGCAGGTCGCCGAATTCAAGGAGGTGAGGAATACCGACTCTCAGATACTTTACCTTATATCTCTTGCTTCGTTCAAATTTTCCAAACATCCCTCGAGAATGTCTTCCTGCATTTCTGTGAGCAACTAATCTGTCTGTTGGAGGGCCAGCAGACTAACTTCTGACCTTTCCTGTGTTTCGCATCTGCTAACTTAGACATTCTCAACATAAATTCCAATCCCTTAAGTATTTGCGCCTAATATTAGCGGATCGTAAAGACCACGCGGTTCCGCTGAAACTCAAAATAACGCGAGAGATGCGCGGCGCGTGCGCGTGTTTGTAAACACCGCCGCCAGCTGCCATTGTTCTGATCGCCCGCACAAGTATTAATGTTACGGGAATTATAATGACATCATTATTACATAGTTTAGATAAATTTTACAATTAGAACCCACAAATCCCACAAATGACCTAAAGTATATCTTTGTGACGGGTAACTTAATGACTAGCTAGGTAGACCTGTTTGACAATTATTGACGTGTTATATGTTTGTCCATACAGGCGTTCCAGCTGATGGACCATGACAAAGACGGCATCATCGGCAAGAACGACCTGCGCGCGACGTTCGACTCGCTGGGCCGGCTGGCCTCGGAGAAGGAGCTGGACGAGATGGTGAACGAGGCGCCCGGCCCGATCAACTTCACGCAGCTGCTGACGCTGTTCGCGGGCCGCATGTCCGGCGGCTCCGACGAGGACGACGTCGTCATCAACGCCTTCAAGACCTTCGACGACGAGGGCCGCATCGACTCGGAGCGGCTGCGGCACGCGCTCATGACGTGGGGCGACAAGTTCTCCGCCGACGAGGTCGACGAGGCCTACGACCAGATGGACATCGACGACAAGGGCTTCATCGACACCACCAAGCTCATCACCATGCTCACCGCCAGCGCCGAGGAGGAGGAGGGCGGAGAGGCCGCGTAGGCTGCCAGCACCGACACCACACGCCACGCCCGCCCGGCCGGTTCCACCACCACTCGCCTGACACCGCGCAGTGAACCGAACTTTAATATATTGTTTATGTAATAATTTATTTATTATTTCCATTTTTTTATTTATAAATAATGAAAATATAGTTCTACTATTACCAACTTGTGTAGTACTGTCCCCACGGCGGAACCTGAACGTTTTGTAAGAATACTGTGTATTCAAGTATTTTTTCGAATAAAGTTTTAAAGCAAGTCTGACTAAAGTGAGATGCGCCGAGATTCGGCCTTTTTGTAACAATTCGATCTTGTCATTTACACTCCCGATACCAGCAGACCACACACCCCACGTCACACTGTTGCTTACAAGCTATTGATAACCTCAGAACCAGTACAGGGCTTAAAGTAAAAGCGAGAATTGTTTCCTAATCTATAACTATAAATAATTAACCCAGTCAGTAAGTCAGCCGATGAGTCAGGTGACTGTTTTGTAATGACCTAAAAAAAACATACTTATATCTGAATTAGGTAGCACCAAATCCCACTCGCGTCATTAGCACAATATTCTAAGCACCCTACCTATACTTTTACTGATTGAAAGAAAGAAAGAAAATAAGTACATTTATTTAACGCCATAAAAACAAACATAGAACAAGTACAAGACAATGGGAATTTATTTAAAACAAAGTGATAATGATACCCACGACTAGCTTTAAAGTCTAAAATAATATTAATTATAGGCGTAAATGTGGCGTAATTAAACCTTCCGACCTTGCTCACGATGATAAAAAGAGACCCGAAGGGTTGAGCCACACCACCGAATAAGTAATAAGTAGTACAAGTACCTCAGGGTAGTGATTTGGGGTTATTTTGCTTACTTACATACCGCACTTTAGTCTAGGTATTTTGTTTTTGTTGTGTATCTTAATTTCATAATAAATAATAATACAGAAATATATGACTATTCGCCATGTTGCGGAATTTCATAGGAACTAATTTCTTACACTGGCAATACTTTTAATGATTTTTCAGTGTCACTGTGGCGGTTTATTTGAACATTTGAACAATAACACAAAATGCCCAAAACGATTCGTAGTGAACAACGGATCATTGTAAATAATTACAATAAACTACTGAAAAAAAAACGCTTGGGTTTTTTTTTATTCGACTGGATGGAAAACGAGCAAGTGGTTCTCGTGATGGTAAGAGATCAGCTGGTCAATTCTCGTCGACTCGACACGACATGGACGAAGCATCATAGATGCATCTGGATCTTACCGAGAATGGGCCTCAGGGTGTTAAGAAAGAAAGAAAGAAAGAAAATAATTTATTTATAACAGCAATGACACATAATTAGTAAATATAACAAAAAGAAGTGTTAGTGTGTGTAAGATAATAGACTGGAAATAATGCAGATGAGCAATCTAGCTCTCTTAATTTATTTCAGTTATATTTATCATTTAGTTGTGTTAGTCATATTTTTATACAATGAGACATTATGGGATTCAGGCCTTCAGAACTAGGACGTTTAATCCTTCGGACTTTTTGACGATAGGACTTTCAGACACTAGGATGTTTCATCCTTCGGACTTTTTGACCATGGACTTTTTGACCCTAGGACTTTCAGACACTAGGACGTTTAATCCTTCGGACTTATTGACCATGGACTTTTTGACGCTAGGACTTTTAGATACCAGGACGTTTCATCCTGCGGACTTTTTGACCATGGACAATGTGACACCTGGACTTTCTGACATTTGGGCATGTATGCCCCTATAGATAAATAAGTTTTCGGCGACTTAATAAATAATTATATTTGTTCCTATAAAATTATAGTAAAATAGTAGATCTGTCACCTAAATTGAATCACCAAATAATATTAAAACGGTTTTCTAAATATTATTTAAAAATTTCTCGGAATATCTATTTAATATTGATCATCCAAATAATTATATTGGGTTCAAAAATAATAGATGATAGTCACTAAAACTGAATCACCAAACAATATAGAAATGGCTTCCTAAAAATTATTATACTTAATCACTGGAAAATAACATTCATCATCAAATAATTGAACTGAAATTTGACCATAATGATATTAAACAATGAATGAAATATTAATAATAATATCCTCTCACAAATTACCCAGCTCCAAACTAAGCAAAGTTTGTTCTATGGGTGCTAAACAACGGGTAGACATACAACATATAAGTATACTTAAATACTATATTCATCATACAAGTATTAGCAAAAAATGTTCGGTTCTGCATGGCACTTCGCCGGCCGCTGCCGCGGCACGCTCGCGCACTGAGGGTCGCAGTTCTACCTAACACTCCTCGCTTCGCTCGTTGTCGTACCTAAACTACCTAACCAGACCTGCCTTAGTAAAATAGGTAGAAGCATCGAATTAATTGAAATTCCAATTCAAATTCAAAAATTTATTTCGGACCTAAAAATCCATAGTGTTAGTTTACAAGTAACTTAAGTTCGAAGCCGAAGCTGTGGTGGCCTAGTGGTTTGACCTATCGCCTCTCAAGCAGAGGGTCGTGGGTTCGAACCCCGAAAATCGTTTTCGAAATTCATGTGCGGAATTACATTTGAAATTTACCAAGAGCTTTGCGGTGAACTTGCCTTCGAAATCCAAAAACTTAATGGTTACTCGACCTGAAATGTATATTTCAGAACTAAATTATTGTTTTTATTATTTTAAAATTTATGACGGTGGAAGCATTCTACACTTCCCCTGAACGTAGATATAGTTTAGATATAGTTAGTGTTTAGTATTGTAACTAAGGGACCCCGTACATCCCTGCATTTTTTATTCTTATTATTTTTTGTATTTTTTTTTCTTTAATTGTATAATATAGTTTTTAAGTATTTTATTTGTAATTATATTACTTATTATGAAAAAATGACTTTCTGCCAAGAGTCTTGCGGCGCATTCTTCTTGGCAATGATGGTCTTTCCGAAAGCGCTGGTAGTTTAAAAAAATGACGTGTAAAAATGCCCATTGCGGCCTATTTACTGAATAAATCATTTGAATTTATAAAGAATCCGCACCAAAAAACAAGTCTACTCAGTTTGAAGGATTTAGGATTTTTTATGCAATCGTCTCGTATATTATCGTATCTGCGTAGTGTGTAATAGTTTCAGATCATTAAGTTATTATACGCAGATAACATATTATCGTATCTGCGTAGTGTGTGATGGGCTTTAAGTTAAAGTTTAAGTTAAAGTTAAATGAAACAAAGTCCTTCCAACAAAATCGTACCTATCTACTACTTTATCGTTAGCGAGGTAGTGATATTAGTTATTCTGTGGTAGTGGCAACCACCGCGCGCGTCAACCGTTTAGTATGCGCGGCGCGAGCGCAGCCGCTGGGGCTGGTGACGACCCGTGACCCGGTGCACCACGCAGCGTCAACAATACTACGTGATTGGGGGGCACGGCATGGTAAAACTGGATTTAGTGCTAAAGCTTAGTTAATATCAAAACATACTTCGGTATGAACTGCTAAATTTAAATCGGGTCTGACGACATAATTTTTCTGCAGGTGGTAGGACCTTGTGCAAGGTCCGCCCGGATTGCTACCACCATCTTGCTCGCTAATCCTGCCGTGAAGCAGCAGTGCTTGCATTGTTGTGTTTCGGCGTGGAGAGTAAGACAGCCGGTGAAATTACTGGCACGTGAGGTATCCCATCTTAGGCCTCTAGGTTGGCAACGCGTCTGCAATACCCCTGGTGTTGCAGATGTTTATGGCGGTGGTGGTCTCTTACCATCAGGAGACCCACTTGCTCGTTTGCCATCCAGTCGTATAAAAAAAATGAAAAAAATCTAGATTTTTTTTTGTACTTACGTACCTAAGACGGCTTAAGTTTAATTTTACGATATTTTTTATGTATTATTCTTATAAAAAATATAAGTAGATTACTTATTTATTGAGAAAATGGGCAAAATAACATTTAAAATTTACTTCGAGCTTTACGGTAAAGGAAAACACTTGTAAAGTACCTATTCGCATGGTCTGTACCTATTTATGTTAAAAAATATATATATATAGGTATACCTACACAATTAAAAAGAAGTGTCGGGCAAGCTACTCGGCGTCTCAGGCGACCCCATCAGAACAGCTGGCGTTTCTTCGCCCAAAGATAACGCGGCCAGCGTCTTTGGCTACTACTTGGGTACTTGGCAGTTATGAGTAGTTCTGATCATACATAATATTGATAATCCATACTAATATTATAAATGAGAAAGTTTGTGTGTGTTTGTATGTTTGTCCTTTCACGTCGAAACGGAGCGACTGATTGACGTGATTTTTGCCAAAGAGATATTTTGTCGGCCAGAGTCGCCAGAGAGTGACATAGGCTACTTTTTATCCCGGAAAAATGCACAGCTCCCGAGGAAACAACGCTTGATAACCTACGCGGACGAAGTCGCGGGTGAAAGCTAGTACAATAATAATGGTACCATCGAGCTAGTCTGATGATGGAACCGGAAACTAGACACCAGACCTCAAGATCAAGCCGTGTTTGGGCTCGTAAGAACAGTCTTAGAATGTACTTTGACCAAGAATGATATCCAGGTCTGATGATGATACGTCAAGCAGGTTTGCGATTAAAGCGTATTTTTATTGAGGCCTTTTAACTACATAATAATTAGCTAGTATATCTGCGCGCAATCAGCGCTAGACTCGTATTTGCTGCCTAATTAAATTATAATTAAAACCCATTTACTTAATTGGTTAACTTATATCTATTGAGAAAAAACACGCAACCATCACAAGCAAAGTAGTAATGTAGCAATGCACCTTAATAATAGTGGGACCCAATTGTGTTTGGTGCGGGGATGTGTTCGTGATGCTGATGGTGGAGTGGGAGTGATGTTGTTGTCGCGAGGGGATGCTGTGGCATTCTTGATTTCGATGACGTCGAGACAGTCCCGGTGTTGCAAATTGTTGGTCGACCGTCAACAAACCACTGGTGACGTCACGCACGACACAAGCCTCTCGCTCCGACCGAACTGTCGTTGTCTCGTTCAAGTTGAACTTGGATTGCCCAAGTCGCCTTTCACTTGCGCGCGCGCCGCGGGAGAAACCACAATATCACACGCAATATGGTCCGCCGCACCGCCACGGTCCTTCCTAGCAACTTGTGCTCGTTTTGTGATAAAATGTAAAGTTAGAAGCCAGTATCATGTGTTACCTAATTAGTCATGTGGCGCCAAAGGTTCTGTTCTTAGTTTACTTAGTGTTAATATTCGCTGGTAAGTTTGAGTTCAATTCCGGTTTAATATTGTGGTTGCGTTGTTTTGTAATATTGCTATTTGTTCCAATAAAGTATTAACTTTTTGGATCTTATTACTTACTTATATATGTTTAGGGCTTACTAAAAGGAAACCTTGAAGCATCTCAAGGATGTGGTTTTGTAAGGTACCTAACTATATTTCTAATTTCATTTAGTCGGAATTTAATAATTTGATTTAATGGAAGTTTACTTCCTGTTTTGGGCCTATCTTTTGTTCATTCCGATATTGCGTCAATCATTTACCGATCTGCAGGTATCTTAGTATTTAAATACACTGGAGCCGTTTCTATATTAATATATGTAGGTCTGTATTTCATGTTACCTATTTGGGTTAATTAATTAAATTAGTTTACTTTGACATTCAGAGACTATATACATCTCTGAATTATTTAGATTAGGAATTTTATTTATTATTAACTCAGGGACTTTCTACATCCCCTTGCTATATAGTAATTTTATTACTAACTCAAAGACAGGGACTCTATACATCCCCTTGCTATATAGTAATTTTATTATTAACTCAGGGACTCTATACATCCCCTTGCTATATTTAAGGCTGTATATTGTTAAGCTTACGGATTTTAAACTTGTATATTTTTAGTTTAATTTCTAGTCACAGGCTCGCGACGTTGAAGTTCCCAAGACGATCCCATAGAGCTTATGGGAACGGAAGCAATACCTTGCCCTCGGTACCGCTCTGCTTTCAGAGCATGCCATGAGTTCGTGTGAGCTAACTTTGGGGGCGGCAGACGTGAGCTTGCCTTCGAAATCCAAAATTTCATTTTTTTTATTTTATTTTTGACGGTGGAAGCAGTCTACACTTCCACTGAACGTAGAAAAGAACGCTGAAAGTTAGTGTTTAGTTTTGTAGGTAACAAGGGACCCCATACACCCCTGTATTATTATAATTATTTTGTATTTTTTTTATTTAATTGTATGCTGTAGTTTTTAAGTATCTTATTTGCAATTATTTTATGCTGAAAAAAATACTTTCTGCCAAGTTTCTTGCGGCACATTCTTCTTGGCAATGATGGTCATTCCGAAAGCGCTGGTAGTTTAAAAAAACCGGCCAAGAGCGTGTCGGACACGCCCAAAATAGGGTTCCGTAGCCATTACGAAAAAATTAAGTATTTTTTTCTAAAGATTTCGTATTTTATACGGAATCTTCCAAGTTTAGGTATATTTTATACCTTAGACTGCTATTTACTCATAAACTACTAATAATTTTAGTTAGTTTTCCTTGAAAGTTTGATATACTTACTACCATCCTGAATTTTTTCAAATTTTGCCTCCCACCGCTTTAGATTTTATAGGGGGGGGGACGCTCGATTTTAATGAAAATTTGCACTTTAAAGTTGAATATTTCGCAAACATATCACTGAATCGAAAAATCGTCTTAGCAAACCTATCCAACGAAACCCCACACTATAGGGTTGGATGAGAAAAAAAAATCATTCCCACTTTACGTCTATGGAAGGTACCTACCCTAAAAAAATTTTTTTTAAATTTTTAATTGTACCATTTTGTTGGAATAGTTTACTTATATATCCGTGCAAAATTACAGCTTTCTAGCATTGATAGTCCCTGAGCAAAGCCGCGGACGGACAGACAGACAGACATGGCGAAACTATAAGGGTTCCGTTTTTGCCATTTTGGCTCCGGAACCCTAACAATTACGTGTAAAAGTGCCCATTGCGGCCTATTTACTGAATAAATGATTTGAATTTTAATTTGTCATTGGGTGTAAATCTAGGAATGGAATAACAATAAAATAAACGAAATAACATCATTTTTAGGGTTCCGTAGCCAAAATGGCAAAAAAAGAACCCTTATATAGTTTTTCACTATATAGTCGAAGAGTCTAGCGCCGTTTCACCATGTCTGCGTCTGTCTGACTGTCTGTCCGTCCGTGGCTTTGCTCAAGGACTATCAATGCTAGAAAGCTGTAATTTAGCACGAATATATATTTAAACTATGCCGACAAAATGGTACAAAAAAAATTTTTTTTAAGTGGGTACCTTATCTACCGCCCATAGACGTAAAGTGGGGGTGTTTTTTTTTTCGTCCAACCTTGTAGTGTGGGGTATCGTTGGAGATACTTAGGTCTTTTAAAACCATTACCGGGTTGCTATAACGAATTTTCGATTCAGTGATTTGTTTGCAAAATATTCAACTTTAAAGTAAAAATTTTCATTAAAATCGAGCCCTCTAAAATCTAAAGTATATCAAACTTACAAGGAAAACTATAACGGTTTAGTTTTCTTGAAAATTATTAGTACCTAGTTTATTTATTTATTAATTTATTAATTATGAGTAAATAACAACCCAAGGTATAAAATATACGTAAACTTGGAATATTCTGTACAAAATACCAAATCCTTTAAAAATATTACTTAATTTTTTCGTACCTAATGGCTACGGAACCCTATTTCGGCCATGTCCGACACGCTCTTGGCCGGTTTTATTGAAAACTGTTGTTTCGGCGTGGAGAGTAAGACAGCCGGTGAAATTACTGGCACTTGAGGTATCCCATCTTAGGCCTCTAGGTTGGCAACGCATCTGCAATACCCCTGGTGTTGCAGATGATTATGAGCGGTGGTGATCTCTTACCATCAGGAGACCCACTTGCTCGTTTGCCTTGCCATCCTGTCGAATATAAAAAGTCATCAATACTCAATACTAATAATGCTAGTTATTGCACTTTATAAATACTTGCATGCAAAGATAAAGGATTCTGATTATCTGATTTTCGATCTTCATCTTCATTTCATAATCTTGTAGGTTCCTTATGAAGATCATGGCTGCTTAAGGTGCGCGTATTAGATGTAGGTACAGTCAAAGGCATAAACCTAGGTACTTTGTACTAATTAATTCTTTTGTTCGTTTTTTGGGTTGGCCCACTTCGGAGTAAAGGAAATCCCTTTCTGTCTGACACTATATCGCTACCCGTCGGCGCTGTTCGTCCATTGGGTCGATGCGTTCAATTCATCCCGGTACTTAAGTATTTCTTAGATACCTAGATATCGAGTCAGCTACGTTTTAGCTGGACTAGACTAGGGAGATACCGTCTAGTAGATTCACAAAAGGCAGGTCTACTACAGACGCGGGTCATAGTTTAGTTAAATTCATATTGCAAGCTTGGGAGGAATCACATGACGCTATAGGTGTATTCTGCGACCTTTCGAAAGCTTTTGATTGTGTGGATCATGATACTTTAATTTGTAAGTTAAATTTTTATGGCATTCGTGGCCTCGCTTTAGAACTCATTAAATCTTACCTCACACAAAGAAAGCAAAAGGTAGCGATTAACGGAACGGTATCGGAGGGATCTGTGGTCGAAATGGGAGTGCCTCAAGGATCCATTCTTGCCCCATTCCTGTATCTTATTTATGTAAATGACCTTACTTATATGGTAAGCCAAAAGTCGGGTATAGTTATGTTTGCTGACGACACGTCTTTACTGTTCAAGGTTAGTAGAAAAGATACCGACTTCATTGAGCCCAATGAAACCCTGTCCGTGATATCCGCATGGTTTGCTGCCAATAATTTGTTACTAAATCCTAAGAAAACTAAATGTATTAAATTCTCGTTGATAAATTCATCTAGCTCGAATTCAGTTTCTAATATAAAGTTAAATGGTCAAACTATTGAATTTGTAAAATCAACAGTATTTTTAGGAATAACGCTCGATTCTAAACTACAGTGGGGACCTCACGTCACAGCAATCGCGGGTAGATTGAGCTCTGCTGCTTTTGCAGTTTGGAAAATACGGCAGCTAACCGATGTGGCGACGGCACGGTTGGTGTATTTTGCTTACTTTAATAGCATTATTTCGTACGGCCTTATTTTATGGGGATCTGCTGCAGACATTGAGTCAATTTTTATCTTACAAAAGAGAGCAATTAGAGCAATTTATAATTTGAAGACGCGTGAATCTTTAAGATCTTTTTTTAAGGAAACAGATATCCTAACCCTGCCGTCGCTTTATGTTTTTGAAATAATCATGTATGTTAGGAAGAACATATGTGATTTTCCCACTAACGTCGATAAGCCAAAGGCTACTAGAAACACAGGAAGCTTAAAGTTCCATCTTACAGACTGGCTAAAACCAAAAAGTCTTTTCTGGGAAATTGCATACGTTTTTATAATAAAATTCCAAAAAATATTATAAATGAAACGGATACAAAATTCAGATCTATTGTCAAGAAGACATTAATATCAAAGGCGTATTATAAAGTTAATGATTATATCATGGACAGGGATATTTGGAAATAATTCCGATCCGCATTAGCGATCCCTTCAAATAGCGAACCTACTGTGTTAAAAATAAAGTTGTGTTAAATACTTGTGATGTATAACTAGTATAGATAGCATTTAATAATATTGTAAATCTGTTTTAAAAAAAATATATATATATACCTCGTTGAGTTTCTTGCCGGATTCTTCTCAGCAGAGGTTTTTCCGAACCGGTGGTAGATTTTTTTTCGACATTCATAAGTGCTTGTTATAGCCTAAATTGAATAAAGATATTTTGACTTTGACTTTGACTTTGAGTATTCCGAAAACCATAATCCATGGATGACGAAATCGCCAATAATGAGGCATCTGTGGCGTGCGTTTCAGATGGCGGCGGTGGGCTGGTGCTGCGCGCGGTCATCTCGCAGTGGGGGCTGCACGGCGAGATCGAGTTCTCGCGCACGTCGGCGGGCCGCGTGGCCCTGCGCACCGACCTGCGGCCCACGTTGGAGCACCCCGAGCACGCGCTGCGCTGGGCCGTGCACGCCTTCCCCGTGGACCACCGCGACGTCACCGCCGCGCGCTGCGGCGCCGCGCTCGGCCCGGAACTGTTCGACCTGACCGAGGAGCTCGGCTACCTGCTCGTGCCCGGCAAGGGCCAGGCCGAGTTCGAGACGACGCGCCCGCTGACCGGGCCCGACGGGCTCTGGGGCCGCAGCCTGCGCCTCGAGTCCGCCGAGGGCCGCGTCGCCTGCGCCTCCATCCTGGCCGCGGACGACGCCGCCGAGACGTACGCGGAGGCGCAGTTCTCGGCGCCGGTGGCCGGCTCCGTCGGCTTCCGCTGGCTCGCGCCGGCCGACGCGGGGGGGGCGGACGCGGACGTCACGACCGACCTGTTCCACACGGGCGCCGTGCGCGGCGACGGCGACTACACCGAGCACGACTGGAAGCTGTTCGTGACCGACATCTTCGACTCGGACCGCGTCAACTACGAGGACAACTGCGACGCGCTGCAGGCGGTGTTCGACCCCGCGACGGGCGCCGGCGCCGGCGACGGCCTCAGCGTGGGCGAGCTGGCCGCGCGGCTGGGCCCCGTGCGCGTGGCGCGCGACCCGCGCCGGCCGCAGCGCGCCGCGCGCCGCCACGCCGTGCTGGCCGCGCTGCGCCAGGACATGCGCGCCACGCGCCGCAGCCTCTACCTCGTGCTCTACGACCACCAGCACAACGACACCTTCCTGGCGTGCGCCAAGCTGCGCCTCGCGCCGCCGCAGACCGCCAGGTGAGGCCCGCCCGCGCCCCGCGCCCCGCGCCCCGCGCCCGCGCCTGTTGCCGCGTGTCCGTTTGCCGACGCCTCTCTCTGCCTCTGCCGCAGGGTGCTGGTGTCGATGGGCGGCGTGCGCGGGACGGTGCGTCTGGTGCAGCGCGCGCCGCACGCGCCCACGTGGCTCACGTTCGAGCTGGCGGCGGCCGACAAGGACAACTACGAGCTGAACCTGCGCTTCGTGGGCTCCGTGCGCGGCTACAGCATCCGCGAGCTGCCGCCGCGGCCCGCCGCCGCCCGCCCCTGCAACTACACCGGCGCCGTCTACAACCCGTCCGGAGTCGACCTCGCCACAGTGCCGCCGCCAGGTCAGAACGCCCGAGGCTTGTTTCGGAGGCGCAACTAACACTTGTATCAGCATGACAATAAAATATCGCTTTGGTGGCACCGTTCTTGACCGAGCACTACATATACATAATGTTGAGTATTATTGTAAGGCGGGTCTTATACAGGGCGTCCAACGGCTATGCCACATGAAGGGGAAGTATACCTTAAATATTGAAGATAGGCAATTTTACTGAAAGGCGACTTTATTTTGATTTTAAAAACAATTTTTACTGCATCCAAAGATTTTTGAATAATCGCCTGTCTGAACCGGGAATCGAACCCGTAAAAAAAATACACCCGTAATTTTACTACACCGATCGAAAGGTTCAATCAGAAGGATTATATTTTCCTGAAATTGTAAATGTATTATTTTCATGGTCTTCCTTTTATTTAAGATGCTATGTTACTTGGCAAAAAATAATCCTTCTAATTGAGCCTTTCATTTAAAAAAAAATACGGGTGTGCTTTTTACCATTTGGCGGGTTCGATTCCTGCTTCAGGCAATTAGTCCAAAATCTTTGAATGCGGTTAAAATTGTTTTTAAAATCAAAATAAATTGTTTTTTCAGTAAAATTGACTATCTACAATATTTAAGGTACATGTGGCATAGCCGTGGGACGCCCTGTATACGTATAACAAACAAACGATGCGAGTAATATCATTTTGAACATTGGTTATTTGATACTTTATATGGAGAAAATACAACAAATCAAAAACGATGAAAATTAGTCCAGCTGTTCTCGAGCTACGAGTTAAAAAACCTGACTTTGTTTTATATAAGTATTAAGATTTAAAAAAACCTATGATTAGGTACCCGAGATTTCCAAAATCCAGCCGGAATCCTGAGAAGTCTCGAAATCTTGAGAATTCAGGACAAATCCTGAGATATGGTAACCATAGCTACGAAAACTTGCGTAAAATCAAGGTAAAATCGATTACTGAAGTTGTCAGCAGCGCGACAATGACGAAATTTTTGTTAATTAGGTAATGAGATAGGAGGTAGGATAGGAGAATCGGCTGGCCGCGCGCCAGCGCAGCGAGGGAAGGTAGGGGGGGGGGGCGAGGGCCCGGATGCGGAGGCGACAAGTTTCACCTCCGCGGACGCGGAGGTTAACACGTTGACTGCGGTACAAGTCAATTTTGACTCGTATTAGACTTTCGCTTAGTGCGTCGTTAGAAAATTGGTTATCTCTGTCTGGTGCGGGAACAATTTGACATTGAAATCCTTTTGGCTAGAAAGAGTCAAGTATACACTTATGTATCTTTCTTTAAGTTCTACTCGATAGAATAATAAAACTTTACAAGACAAATTTGGCTAGTATCGCACTAGATTGAAAAAATATTCAAGCAGTGCGGTGCTGGCTAAAAGAGTCTCGTAAGCTATCGCCTTGTATCGCACCACGGGAACAAGTCAGCGCAGGCTAGTGCAGGGAATAATGCTCTCTTGTGTTTCTTTTATCGCCCGGTAATAGATTGTTTATAAGTTGTGAATGCACCTAGAAACAGATCATAAAAAAATACACAAAAGGTGTTTGAAAGTTGTGTACAGATGTAACAAATAATTAAGAAAAACAACTAAAATTCGAGAAACTATAAAAAATCAAGAAGAATACATACCTACTGCCCAGAGCGTGAACAATCATATGTTTCGAATTCGAAGCAAAAGTTCTCGCTTAATTTTAATGTTCAATAGTTTTAATCATCGATATCGACGTTTAGCTTTTTACATTTCCCCTCTCTACCTAATCATCGATATGAGAGCCTTAGCCTTATCCCCATGGTGCGATACAAGTCAGTATCGTATTGTCAGTTAAATGTCCTATAATTCCTAAACCAAAGTTAGTAGCTTGTGGCGAAAGTAATTTAAGGTAAATTGATTGGTGAACTTGCTATTACAATCAGTAAATTAGCAATTTGTAAATTCAGATAAAATTAAGATATATTGGGTAAAATTTAAACCTCTATCCACAAGACAATATGGTCTCGTACCGCACTGGTGAGGAATTATGTTACATATCCAAAATGGTATGTATAGCACCAAGCGTAAGTTATAGAAATGAAGCCTCGCATTCAACGTGTTAACGGAGGCGGATGCGGAAGTGAAAGTGGATGTGGAAAAAATAGTAGTTTATGCTTTATATTCAACTCAAAAATCTCTTAAATTTCTAGAAAAACTGCCAAATCTCACTTGTTTTCGGCGTCATAGTGCATGTGACTTAAATAAACAATTACTTTGTACAAAATCACTTTAAAAAATCGCGGTACAATCAAACATATATTACCATTTCGTATGTCGAAGCAACGAGACAGGTTGATTCCTGCCATGTGTTATTTGACATACGCTAATCTATGTCCTACTTAGCCCACGTCGTGATTCGTAATCTATCTGAGTGCAAAATTTCATTAAATTACCGTGACCTCTTCACAGTTAAAAATTTCGTCAAATTCCGTCCAGCTGTTTACAAACAAACGGATTTACAAACTATCGCATTTATGTATAATGGAAGCGTGAGTACAGTGTAAAGATGGTGGGGGTGTGTGTCGTCGGCAGGAATGGGCACGCAGGACCAGTACGCGGTGGGCGACCTGATGGGCAAGCTGCTGGGGCGCTCCCCGCGGCGCCCGCACCGCTACCTGCTGCCGGGGCTGGCGCTCGAGCTGGACGGCACCTACTGGGACGCCTTCCTGCCGCTGCGCGGGGCTCACTCCGTGCGGCACCGCGCGCTGCTCATTGAGAGGTACCCTCGACCCTCGCCCGTGCGTTGAGGCGCTACTGCGGAGGGCCGGCGATAACTAGCAGCTGACTCCCCTGGACCCTGGATCATGTCCAACAGAGTGCGCATACAAATCATCTTCTTTCCTGGTACCTTCAAAAACAATTTGCTCGAAAACGTCTTTTACCGACTACGGTCCTGGGCAGTATGGTTCGACTCTTTCCACCTCGACTGCGACGCGTCATCTCTCGCTCTACGGTACAAGTGATCCTGCTTCTGCTTGCCGGACATCTTTTAACGCAGGGAGAGGGCAGGGTCCCACAGTACTGCTTTACTGCTTGACGCATGCGCTGTCAGAGTGAGGCTCGAGGTTTCTTTAGATGCCGCAAATCAAAATTCAATAAATGTGCTTTCACATTGCCTGCAAAATTGTGGTATTTACGACTACACTAATGGGCATAGCCGGCGGGCCACTGGCTTGACAAAGGGATTTATTGGTGTTTTAGATTGATCTTTTATTGTACTCTTAGAGTAGCTTGCTTAAGTATATAAACTCTAAGATTGTACTCATAGTAGCCTAAGACCAGATTCTGTATCTCGTACTACTTATACTAATAGTACTTAGTGTATTATAAATTTCGATGTTATATTTGCAGATTGCGCCCGAAGACGGAGCTGTGTGGCACCGTGGTCCCGTACGAGTTCGGCACCGACTACCAGACGCCCATGAGCGCGGCCGAGGTGGTGTTCCGCTACCCGCTGGTGGGCCGCGTGGTCTTCCGGCAGCCCCGGGACCGGCCCTGGGAGGATACCACCATCACCGTCGAGAACCTGGTCAGTCCAATAAACGCATACAGTATACAGTATACAACACTTTCAAGTTCTGTCGGGGTGATTATTTAACTATTGTTCAGGGACGTGCGTTTCAACGTTGTACACTCACATACCCTAAGGTGTTTTTCAATACCATAAGGTGAGGTATAGAGTTATCGAGCGACACTTTCAAATTTAGCGATAGTAAATAAATCAGCCTGGTGCGTGTCGATAGATCCATGCGGATGGAGCGAACGTGAACGACACGTTCGGGCACCGCTGGGCGCTGCACGAGCACTCGCCGGGCGCCGACTTCTACAACTGGAGCCGCCGCTGCGAGAGCGCGGGCGCCGAGTGGGACCCGCGGGCGCTGCGCCAGTCCGACGCCTACTGCGCGCGCCCGCCGCTCTGCCGCCTCGGGGACCTCGCCACGAGGTCCGCTCCGCCTTCTCTCTGTACGCTCTGCGCGATTCTGTCCGGGTCCGGCGGCATAATGACGGTCGGTATCGTGTCGCAGGCACGGCACGCTGGCGGTGGCGGGGCGCAAGCGCGACGCGGCGCGGCTGACGAGGCGCCAGTTCACGGACACGGTGCTGGCGCTGACGGGCCGCCGCTCCGCCCTGCGGCGCTCGCTGCTCATCCTCGACGACCACGGGCCCGTGGCGCGAGGCGACCGCATGGCCTGCTCCATGTGAGTGAACATTTTGTATTAACTGATCGAATCGTTTACTTCCTGAGAGCTATCGATTGGAGTGAGCCGTGGTTGCAGCGTGAGCGGGATGGCGCGGCGCAAGGCGGTGGCGAACGACTGGTTCGGAGAGGGCGCGGGCGCGGGCGGGGGCGCGGCGCTGCAGGGCCGGCTGGAGCTGACGCAGCAGACCGAGTACGACGTCGTCAACCTGCAGCTCAAGCTCGACCATCTCGACGACGTCAGCGACTACCGGATACACGCCGTCGGTACCGCTCCACGCATTCGTTTCGCTCGAGATGATGGCCGTTTGAGTCTTAATCAGCATTTTTGGGATTTCAGGCCCCGGTGGAGAAGGACCTGGAATTCCCTTGCGAGATCAGCACCTTATTAGATACTTACAATCCCTATAACGTGAATAAATCGCTCAGCCCTACGAAAGGTACGTATAATTACGTGAATCTTCGCGAATGAATAAACGATAAGTAGCTACCGATCGAATCGTGAAGCACTAATGGATCGGTCGTGTGCAGGCACGGCGGACGAGTACCCGGTGGGCGCGCTGAGCGACAAGTTCGGGCAGCTGGCGGGGTTGCGGCGCGCCAGCGTGGCGACCAACGACACGCGGCTGACGCTGTTCGGCGCGCGCAGCGTGCTGGGCCGCTCGCTGCTGCTGGGCGCGCGCGGCCGGCGCTGGGCCTGCGCGTCGCTGCAGCGCGGCTACGGGCCCAGCGAGGCGCGCGAGCTGCGTGCGGTGGCGTCGTTCCACCACCCCGGCGGCTTCGCCTGGGGCTACGTGCGCTTCACGCAGCTCGTCACCAACGACGGCGGCGCCAGCGACACCATCATCGAGGTCAACCTGCGCTACCCCGGCGAACGCGACCGGAACATGGTGAGCGCGTCGACCCTTCGCCGTACGGCTCTCTGCTCTCGTCGAGACCTCCCGTTGACCATGCGTGTTGTCGGCAGACGTACGGGCACCGGTGGGAGGTGTTCGTGAACCCCGTGGGCGTGGACGCGGCGGTGGCGGTGCCGGCGACGCGCTGCGTGGCGGGCGGCTACCGCTGGAACCCCTACTTCACGCAGCTGGCTGACCCGCTCAATGTGACTAGATTATCTGTTCTTTCTGTGTTTTTTTCTTTAGCGATGTCGTGTCGGTAATGTTCTGCTCGTTTCCAGCACGAGCTGTATAACGAAGAGTGCGGCTCCGACAATCCACTACGCTGCGACGTGGGCGACCTCACATCGCGTCTCGGCACTATTAGTAAGGCGCTCTGATCTGCTGTTCCTCGTTCCGTGTATAGATGTTTGTCCTTGGTCACTAACGGTGTGGTGTGCGGTGTCGGCAGACGTGGGCGCGGGGCGGCAGGTGTTCACGGACAGCAACCTGCCGCTGGAGGGCGCGGCGCGCGCGCTGGGCCGCTCGCTGGTGGTGTTCGCGCCGGGCGGCGGCCGCGACCGCCTCGCCTGCGCCAACATCGAGGAGGACCACGACATCGTCAAGTTCGTCAACATCATGAAGCCTCCGCGGTTCGCCATGTGAGTGCCCCCGCACGTTTAGTATACCCGTGATGTATGATGATAAGTTTGCGCGATGACGATTCTGTGGTATCAAAATAGTCACCAGCTACTGCGGTGCTAGTGCACGAGAGAATAAGCACCCTGTAACAGTTTTCGTGCCGATTTTATGTAACACGCCAACGCCAGAGCTAGCACGGGATAGAGCGCGCATCTGTCTTTAGGCGCCGGTAACGTTCTTCACGCCAGTATTTGGAAGCGTGGAAGAGACCGTCCTGCGGCATGCTGCCATATCATTTATTTATTGGCGACGAAGTGTCGGCGCCGTAAAATTGACATCGTAAAGTCGCCGTACCTAGGGTAGGGAGCGTGACGCTGAGTAGTGTGGTTCGTGGAGTGGTGTCTCATGGCGTGCACAGTGGCCCGACCTAACGTGGCCGTCCTAACGTGTGCGACGCGCGTGTGTGCAGCGGGCAGTTCCTGGCGGAGGTGCGGCGCGTGCTGGGCGCGCCGCGCTGGCTGCTGTGGGCGGAGGCGCGTCGCTCGCGCGCGCTGCACGGCGGCGCTTGCCTGCAGCTGCTGCTGCACTTCGCCGGCCCGCTCGCCAGCCGCCTCGAGCTCGACTTCACCAAGTAAGCAGTTCTCTCCGATATTTTACAAGCTTTTATTTAACTTGCATCTATGTATGTATATATAAAAGAAGTATAGATTAAATAAAATAAAATAATAATAATAAGAAGAAGAAGACAAAGAAAACTTACCTAAGAAACCTTAACTAAATATATCTATATGTTACTATAAAAATAAATATTATAAAAAGAAAACCCCGTCCAAAAGATCTGCCTGTGGCAGAGTTCCCATGATGCTGGCCGCATTACCCCTTTGGACCGCAAGTGCGATCCGCTGGGATAAATTATTTTGTTTTTTTTTATTTGAGTAATAAATAATAGTTCTGTATGTATATAGGTACGAGTATGTATGTATTGTACGCGCCAAATCTCACAAGTTTAATTTGACCCATTTCCAGAGATCGGATTGCCTTGGAATTTGGCATAGGTATTACTTACCTGTATGAGTACTTGTTGATGTCTTGTTCTCGTTTAGATAATAAAAACTTGATGTAGAATAGTAAATTGTTTATTATGATTACAATTTATTATAATCAATAAAATGTGTGCGCACACTAAGAAAGGCTGTCGTGAACTCGTGCACTTGCTGTTACAAAGGCAAGTAAAGTAAAAAAGGAACTTGCTGAGCGTGCGCAAAATGATATCATGTACATCGTACATATTCCCGGACAGGAAGATGCGGGATGCTGCATGATAAAACAAACTTATAAATGTTACATGTCAATTAGCAAATAAAATTAATCACTTGCTACAATTAAAACACACTATTTAAAAAGAGGGAACTTAGTAAGCATTACTGGAGATGTACTCTTGTTCTGTCGCATTTCTATTTGGGCCTGTTGATCGCTGCTACTGGTTCCTTCGATCACAGGCGACGGGGTTTCGCGCGTGGCCGGCCTTGGTGACTCCCTTGCTGTAGAGCGCGGCACTTGCCATCTGCACTGCCAACGACGTATTATAATTATTACTCCTATGATTCCGATGACAAACAGGATCGCGTATATCATCACGTATTGGTGAATGTCGTGATAGGATATACTCTCTGCCTCAGTCAGGACTTCATCTTCACTTTTCTTCAAAATCTTGATCTTATCGTCTATTTCTCGTTCTTCTTGTTGGAATTCTACTTGACCTTCCTTGAATACCTTTCGATGGGGCAGAGTTATGTTTATTATGTGATTGATAGGCGAAATTGTAGGTATAAACAATTCTGGGATTTTTTTCATTTCACTTGAATGAATCTTGTGTGGGTATATAGTGACCTTGTCTGTCTTGATCAAACAACCGTGGCTTATAACCATGAGCCCTGCGCCAGTCAGCTGACGTGCGCTTATCTGGTCGCCGCACAGTACTCGTACTTGACACTGACCACAGCAAAAGTAAACATAAGTATTGGTAGTATAACTTTCTTCCCATTTGTTTTTGCATTTTTCGGTTTCAGTTTTGCACTCGAAATTCTCCAACTCGCAAAAACTCTTATCCTCTGTCATTAGGTATTCAGGTTTTCGACTGGGGCAAAAGTATGAATCAGACTGCGTATAACACGTTGTGACGTCATTTTCTGTCATTGTGATAAAAGTATCTTTCTTTATGTTTATTGCAACGTAACTTGATATGGGAACCAAACTAACCATTTTGTCATCTTGTTGTTTTTTAATCGGAATGATTTTGAAAATCTCATATGACTCCCTGCTTATTAGTGGTAGTTTGATTTCAAAAATTATGAACTCCTGTAGCATTCTTGTTTTTATCTTGAGGAGACCATACACTTGTTGCAAATTAAAATGAATATTATCCACCGGAAGCGACACATCTTTCTCCAACTGACTTGATATCTTGCTCAACTCTTCAATTAATTGGGCTGGTGTCAACAAATGTAAATTGAAGCGTCCATGATAAATGTCTGTAACTGTTTCCAGTAACGCGTTTTGAATATTCCTTAAATTGTTCAACATGTTACTCGCAACTAGGGCGCCCATTGCAAGTTCATTAAGTATTAGATTCGTCTGCGCTGATTTTTTCGTTTCTTGTAAACTATTTTCTAACGCAGTCATGTGCAGATGTAATTCTTTGTGTTGTTGATTCATTATTACTTCGACTCGTCTTAAAAGATTATGTTGTGCCTCTACAATTGACGTCTGATTTTTCCACAGATTGACGATGTGTTTTTGATTAAGTCGAATCAACTGTATATCTTTCTTGTATTGTTCGGCGAATCTTTCGTCTAATACGCCGAATAAGTCTCCGGCGAGGTATCCAATTGCATTGATTATACCGCGGCGCTTGCGGGCGTGGGTCGACTGCGTTTGTACATTGTGACTCATTAGCAGCTGATTGTAGTATTCCAGTTCAGTGACACCGTGACGTAATTGGAGTAGTACTGCGCTGAACTGTGATTGTAGTTGCGCGTCTGTCCATGTTCTATCTAAAGTCGATATATATTGTTGTAACGCCTCTATGCCTTGCCAATACGGTTTCAATTCGTAAAAAACGACGAGCTTCCATTCGCTTCTTATCAATTGCATATTTGAAACCTTGTCAAAATATAAGCCTTGATTTTCCCTGAATTCTGTCGTGCTTATCATGCCATTAGAACTTGATATCAATGTCATGAAGAATAATATTGCAGTAAACATAGATGTTAAGCTGTACCTGTTTCGCGCGCTGCTTTTTTCTTGTTGTTTGTTTTCGCTTTGATTAGCTTCATCTTGCTGTTTGCCTTCCGTTAGAATAGAAATTTTAGTGACAGGCCGTCTGAGGTATCCGCTCTTGGTTTTCAATGTCACAACTCTAACTAGCCCATCTTGTCCCGGGTGAAGCTCGACGATTCTGCCCATTAACCACTTGCCTGGGGGCATGTTATCGTCATGTATAAGTACTACGTCATTTATTCTCACGTTTTCCCTGGCTTGTTTCCATTTGCATCTTGATGTCAATGTGGTGAGATATTCAGAGCGCCAACGTTTCCATAAATCTTGAAAAATTTTCTGCGTTAATTTCCATCGAGTCCGCAGGTCTCTTTCTGTCTCAATCAACGTAAGTATGGGTCCACTGGCGAGGAAATGCGAAGGTGTCAAGTAGTTTAAGTCTTCTGGGTCTTCTGAGATGGGGCAGAGTGGTCTCGAGTTAAGACATGCTTCTATTTGTGATAACAGCGTTGAGAACTCTTCGAAGGTGAGGATTTGTTCTCCGATAACTCTTTTAAAATGGTATTTAAAACTCTTGACTGCGGCTTCAAATAGACCAGAAGCTGATGGCCATGACGGTGCGTTAAAGTGCCATGTGATTTCCAATTCCGTTATCTCTTTCTTCAGTTGGTCGTCAAAAACTTGTTGTATTTCTTGATATTCCTCTTGTATAATTCGGTTTGCACCTACAAAGTTTCTGCCGTTGTCGCTGTAGAGGTGGCGTGGTGTTCCTCTTCGAGCTGACATTCTACGAAGGGCGGCGATGAAGGCTGATGCGGTGAGGTCGGAGACTAACTCCAGGTGAACGGCTTTTGTTGCCAGGCACACAAATACAGCAACATAACCTTTTGTGGTTTTTATGCCTCGGCCCTTGTTGGCCTTGATGTAAACATGCCCCGTGAAATCCACCCCTGTGTGATAAAATGGACGAGATGGATTCACCCGTGCACCTGGTAAGTCGCCCATTAACTGTTCTTGTTTATATGGCCTATGTTTTTTGCAGGTCACACACTGACGTACGAATTTCTTAGTGGCTCTATTTCCACTAATCACCCAGTATTTTTGCCGTACGAATGCCAATGTAACTCGAGTCCCGCCGTGATACGTGAGCTTGTGTGCGTCGTCGATTATTAATCTCGTTAATCTGTTGTCATAGGGCAAAATTATAGGATTTTTCATTTCGGGGCTGATTTGAGCGTGCTTTAATCTTCCCCCGACTCGCAGGAGACCATGATCATCCAGGAAGGGATCCAATCCCAAAATCTTACTTGTTTTTGAAATTTTCTTGCTTTTTTTAATGCTTTCTATTTCTTCGCTAAACATCTGTGCTTGTACTAGCTTGATAATTTGAATTTTTGCATCCTTCAGTTCGGATAGTGTAAGATAGGCTTGTTGTTTTCTATCCTGTTTTCTTGTTAAGAAACGCCGTATCCATGCTAGTACATGAGTGACCTTGTTGAACGAACTGTAACTTTCTAGCATAGTTTGGATGATGTTTTTTTCGTGTAATGCAACTCCGACTTGTTTCATTTTTCTCACTTCTTCTTCGGTCTTGTAACATATTTCCTGTGTTTCTTTTTTGTAGCTAGGTAGCCAGGTAGGACCTTGCCACCACAAGGGATGTGTTTTCAATTGGGCAACAGTTAAGCCTCGGCTCGCACAATCTGCAGGATTTTCTGATGATTTAACGTGCTGCCAGCTTCCTGACGGAATCACTTCGTTAATCTGACGAACTCTGTTGGAGACAAATGGTGTCCACCGTTCGGGGTGTCCTTGTAGCCACCCTAGGACGGCTGTTGAGTCTGTCCATCCATAAACCTTGATGTTGATGTTAGGTAAACATTGCTTGACCTTATGCATTAATTTGGAAAGTAAGAGTGCTCCGCAAAGCTCTAATCTTGGCAGCGAAATTTTCTTCTTGTGAGGCACTAATCTTGATTTCCCAGCAACTAAAACAATTTTTGAATTTTCGTCTTCTGTTTGTTTACAATATATCACCGCGGCGTAGGCTTGCTGCGACGCGTCACAATATCCGTGTAATTCGATATTCGCGCCGGCGCCGGTGCCTAACCAACGTTGTACTTGTAATTGATTTATGTTTGCCAAATCTTGTCTAATTTGTATCCATTCTGAATGTATGTTTTCGGGTATCTTGTCGTCCCAGTTAATGTTGACCTCCCATATTTTTTGAAATAAAATTTTCAATTTGATGGAGACGGGGGTAAGCCATCCCGCTGGGTCGAATAATTTGGATATATCCGATAATAATATTCGTTTAGTTATTACCTTGTCTCTTGTTTGTGTCTCAAGTTTTGACTGAAAAACAAATGAGTCTTGCTCTGGATCCCAGTGAATGCCCAAGGTCTTTGTCGATCCCTCTTGTTTGAAAATATAGTTTCCTTGTTTCTCTTTATCTTGTTTCATTTGTAATAATTCTTGATAATTAGAGTTCCATTTTCTGAGATTAAATCCACCCAATTGTAGCAGTTTTATTAAGTCTTGTTTTAGTTGGTTTGCGGATTTGACATCTTGTGCTCCATGAATAAGGTCATCCATGTAGAAGCAGCTTTTTACTACCTGTGCTGCGTCAGGGTAACTATTTTTTTCATCTTCGGCCAGCTGACGGAGCGTCATCATGGCCAGAAACGGTGCGGCCTTGGTGCCGTACGTCACAGTTGTAAGCTGATATTCTTGTAGTAAATCACGCGGTGTGTCGCGCCATATTATTTTTTGTAAATGTTGATCTTTGGGGTGGACCCATATTTGCCGAAACATTTTTTCAATGTCGGCAGTAAAAGCCACACGGTGTTGCCTCCACTTCAAAATAAGTTCTAACAAGTCTTGTTGCAGATTGGGCCCTGAGTACATGCAGTCGTTGAGGCTGACTCCATTTGTCGCACGTTCTGAAGCATTGTAAACAACTCTTAACATAGTTGTCAAAGAATCGTTACGTATGACGCAATGGTGTGGCATAAAGTATTCTTGTTCCAAATTTTGTGTTGCAGGTGTCATGTGTCCCAATCTTCTGTATTCCTCGATAAAAGCCTTGTATTCTCGAGCAATGTCCTTGTTTTTATTGAACTTTCTTTCTAATTGCATAAATTGGGCGATGGCCTTGTGTTTCGATTCGCCTAAGTCTTGTATCATGGGTTTTAATGGTAGCCTGACTTCGTATCTTCCGTCGTCTCTTCTTGTAGTGGTTGACTTGTAAAACTGTATGCATTGACTATCTTCGATGGCGTGACCGTCGCTTTCAGAGATATCTTCGATTTGCCAAAATCGTTGTATATCTTCCATGTTGTTTAAAACGATGTTACATTGATAGGTGCATTGCGTTTGTGTCTTGCCGCACAAAATCCAGCCAAGTCGCGTCTGTTGCGCGATTGGCGCTAAATTATTTGCTCTACGCAGGCCTTCCAAAAGGATGTTTGAATAAATATCTACGCCCAACAGGATATCAATAGGACGGCTGATATTGAAGTCAGGGTCTGCTAACTTGATCTTGTGTAAATAATCCCAGTTAGGTTTTCTGAAAGTTGCGTGTGGTAAGCTTCTCGTTAAGCTTCTCATAATAAAAGTTTCAACTGTAAACGAGTAATCTTCAGACATTGAGCTGCAGTTAATATTTAATTTTGCTTTACAGGTGGTGTCCTTGGAGCCGACCCCAGTAATGACTCCATTGCATTTTTGCCGGGGCAGGCCTAATATTTGCGCCGCATGCTCGGTAATTAGGGAGATTTGCGACCCTTGATCAATGATGGCGCGCATTATTCTTGGTACTGCATCAGCTCCCCAAACTTGAATTAGGGCAGTCGCGAGTAGTGTTTCTTGTATTTCATCTTGTTGCGCCACGTGTAAATTAGTTTTCTCTGTACAGGCGGTCGGCGGCACCTTGTATGGCACGTGACCGGGTGTCATGTTGCTATGCCTTGCGAAAGCGTCATGTAAAATTGTGTTGTGATTCCCGTTACACTCGCGGCATCGATTGTTTGATGTACATGGCTTGCCATTGTGACTGAACAAGCAATTATTGCAAAAGTTAAGTTTCGCAATTGTTTGTCGTTTTACTGACGGTGACATTTCCAGGAATCTTCCGCAGTAATAAATTCTATGTTCATTACTGTTGCATATTGCGCAATTTAATTTAATATTTTTCACACATTGGCTTGGTTGAGAAATAGCCTTGTTGCTTGAGTGGTAAGGTCTAAAATGAGACCTTTCTGGTTTTGCTGTATTTGTAGGGACGCTCATGATGGGTTTTTGACCGTTCTCTTGTTTGCGGCGTAAAGATTCCATAGCGGTGAATTTATTTTCCAAAAATAACAGAAAATCGCTCATTTCTGGTAAATCTCTTGGACGCTGCAACGACTCCATGTAATCTTTGTGCGTCTCTGCGTCTAACTTTTGACTCAAAATATGTATGAGAATAGGGTCCCATGTATCTATTTGGACGCCTAAGTTCTTGATAGCGTTTAAACACTCTTTGATTACATCATGTAGGCGCTTGATTTGCACTGCTGAGCTATGCTGCATCACCGGAATGTTCATCAAGGTGTTCATGTGTGACGTAAATATTAATTTTTGATTATGGTAGCGATGGTTCAGAATTTCCCAACTTGCTTGGTAATTTTCAGAACTAATTTGTAAGTGCTGAATTAAGCGCTCTGCTTCGCCCCTCAACTTGCCCTTGAGGAACTGCATTTTCTGCGCGCTTGAGAGAGAAGGATTGTTGTGTACTGCTTCACAGAAGAGATCCTTAAAGGACACCCACTGTTGGTAATTTCCAGAAAATATTGGAATATCTAACTGAGGTGTGGATTTTTCTCGATGAGAAACAGACCATAACTTGCTATTTATAGCCCGTTTTATGTCATTATAGCGCTGTTCTTGTTCACTAAATAATCGTTCATACTCTTGGTTAGTTCCATCTAATTCACTATCTATTTCCCAGTGCGCCGTGTCTATCGCCTTCCATCGGGACTTTATGGAATTCAACGTATCTTCAAACTCCCACTTCTCGTGTATGTCATCCACCTGAATACTTCCCACAGTACGAGCAAAGGCCTTGAAATTACTCATTTGCTTTTTTATCATGTCGTCTAACTTGCTGTGTATACCCCTAGATGTAGCTTGTCTCTGCTGCTCCCATACATTTTCCATTCTTGTTCCTGATGGTGACACAAGTGGAGAACCCCCCGCTTTCTCTGGTGGCTTCGGTATATTCAAGGGCGTAGCTGGTTTTATTAAAATTGATTTATTCATCAGTTCTCGTGTCTCGAGATAGATATTTCTTGTTTCTTGATAATATCCTCCCTTAAAGTAATCATGATCTGAAGTGAGATCTTTAGCCAAAATGTTATGATTATTTTGAAATTCATTCCAATGCGAATCTAATGTTTCTATACGCCGTTTCACATATTCAGCCGTCTTGCGTTCGGGACCATCTTTCTTGAAATTGGTCCGCACCTGCTGTATCGCGGTTACTAAAAGTTTTTGAGTTTCTAATACAGCCTCCATGGTGAGTGCTGTTAATTCTTGTGTATTTGTTTTGTTTCTTGATTTTAGTACGTACTTATTTGTCTTTTATTCGTCAGGATACTTGATTTGTTTTCTTGATAGAAATGTTTCGCGTTCCGACAGTAATTCCTTTCACTTGATGACTTGTTAATCTTGTTAGCTTGCTGAATATTATGATAGGACTTGCTTCCTTAGCTTGCTGGTTCCTTTCGGTGCCTTAATTTGTATATCCTCGAATGATATTCGCGCCTTCTCAATCCGACCGGTGAGACCCGCTTGTGGGAGGCCGACGGACCGATTCGCTATCTCTCAAGGAATACACAAAAAAAACACCAAAACGGTTCGAAGGACCACTTTTATGTATGAGTACTTGTTGATGTCTTGTTCTCGTTTAGATAATAAAAACTTGATGTAGAATAGTAAATTGTTTATTATAATTACAATTTATTATAATCAATAAAATGTGTGCGCACACTAAGAAAGGCTGTCGTGAACTCGTGCACTTGCTGTTACAAAGGCAAGTAAAGTAAAAAAGGAACTTGCTGAGCGTGCGCAAAATGATATCATGTACATCGTACATTACCTATACAGTGTGGGGCCCAGAACCGGGGATAATATTTAAAACAGAGGCTATATAGATCACCGGCAATTGGATCATCATGGTCCCACTTAATTAAAATCAAAACTTAACTTTTTTTTTGTTTTTTTTTTTTATAACAAACTTAATCGTAAATTCAATGCACGCCATCCTAGAGCCCAACTGACGTCGCCTGTCACGCAGTATATATATATACTAGCTGCCTGTGCTAGTGCGTGTGTGTAAACTTTAAAGTGCAATAAAAATAAAATAAAAAACAATTATTTTTAAAAGTCGTTGAACTAAATCGTACATGACATTATGATTGTTTTTTTGGAGTCTTTTTGTATTTTTTATTTCAACTCCAAATTTGTTACTTTTACGGGTATCCCGTGAAACCATATCGAAAATACAAACTGAGACATGGATGCACAGAAAAAACAGAAAAAGAGACCAGCACTGGGAATCGAACCCAGGTCCTCAGCATTCCGTGCTGCGTGCTATAACCCCTACACCACTGTTGGACATGGCATTTAATACAGTATTAACTCAAAATGCATCTGTATTACATGATAAGTTCTATGTAGAGGTTACATTAAAATTATTATTCAATACAGTTTTATTTTGAGTTAATACGGTATTGAGTGTCATGTGCGTGTTGCTCAGTTTGACGAGTACGACCTATGTTTTAATTATTTGCCCGTGTTACAACAGGCCCCACCCGGTATAATCTGGTGACAGACCATACAAATAATCTGGTAGTGACACCCTGGTGGTCCAGCCAGGATCTTTTTCATAAGAGGAAACTCTTCTTCTGAAAATTGGCTTAGAGTGATATTTATGTTACTACAATAGATACATAGTATTCTGATCTCCATCATTTCCGAGCAGAGGGTGCCTTTTAAGTCGAACCTAGTTAGACGCAGGCATAAATGTATCAATCAACTGCTTTTCCATTGAAGGAATAAGAATGCCAAAAGAATGCTTACGACTACTTTCGACCTTTCCTACGTCAGTCAAACAAACTGATTGACTTTCATCTAGGATTCGATTTGTAGCATTCGAACATGTCGGATGTAGACAATATCTAATTTTGCTATTTCTGTTTCTTTGGCTAGTTGAAGTAAAATTTTGATGGTGTTTTATGCGGCGATTAACTTTAACAGTGAACAGTGATCACAAAATTCTATATTGCTCTCGTGTCTGGCATTTTTTAATGCGCAAGTTGTCTCCACGTGGTTTCTGGAATTTTACTATCAAGTTGCAAAAACTACAACCACCGTACAATGTCCCTCTCAAAGAGAGTTTACCTTGCCACTGGCGAAATTGTCCTATTAATTAGGACAGAAAAGCCATATCTTAAAAGAGAAGAAGAAGACTTTCATCTATTTCTCTAATGATTTCCTTGACAAAAGTATGGGATGTCAACGTCAACATGAAATTAGTACCAGAAAGGTTCCACCATGGTACCTCAGGCTCATATTATACATTGATGATGGTGTACACGGTTCAGTTTATACGAGTGTGCCTGTATTCGTTCGTACCTTGTGCGATGCCGATGAATGTGTGTCGTGACTCGTGTCGTGTGGTGGCAGGCTGCTGTCGTCGGGGCGGCTGGACGCGCCGAGCGTGGCGGCGCCGGGCTTCGTCGACAGCAAGCGCAAGCGCACGACGCCCTACCGCGCCTGCGGCGTCACCGACCCCTCCGACCGCAGTGAGACATGCACTTTAATCTACTTTGTGTTACACTTATTACTGTTTTTAGGGTTCCGTCGTCAACTAGGAACCCTTATAGTTTCGCCACGTCTGTCGGTCTGTCTGTCTGTCCGTCCGCGGCTAAGTTTAGATACCGTTAGTACTAGAAAGCTGTAATTTAGCATAATATACCTACATATCAGTCACGCCGACGAAGTGGTAAAATAAAGAACAAAAAAAAAATTTTAGGGTACCTCCCATAGACGTAGTGGGGGTGTTTTTTTTTCTCGATTAAACCTACAGTGTGGGTTATCGTTGGTTTTTCGATTTAGTGATCTGTTTGCCAAATATTCAACTAAGTATAAAGTGAAAATTTTCATTAAAATCGAGCGTCCCCCCCCCCTTTAAAATCTAAACTGTTGGGTGGAAAATATTTGGAAAAATTCAGAATGGTAGTAAATGTATCAAATTTGCAAGGAAAATTATAGCGGCTACGATGGCTTGAGAATTATTAGTAGTTTAAGAGTAAATAGCAGTCTAAGGTATAAAACATACCTAAACTTGGAAGATTCCGTACACAATACGAAATCCTTTGAAAAATATTACTCGATTTTTTTGTAATGGCTATAATACGGATTGTATATAGTTAGGTATTTGAGGTTTATATATGCATTTATATTTGTTCAAATGTTTTGCTCTATTTGTCGATCCTTGTTTTTTGGATTGCTCCTCTACCACTCAAAGGTTGACTGGCAGAGATCCCTGCAGGGATAAGTCCGCCTTTGTACTTAACACAACTTTTATTTATGTAACCTTTTTGTTTTTCCTTTTTGTACAATAAAGAGTATAAACAAACAAACAAACAAACAATACGGAACCCTATCCTGGGCGTGTCCGAGACGCCCTTGGCCGGTTTTTTTATTTGCCATCAAAAATTTATGTATGCACAATGCCTACCAAGTTCGCCGTAAATAACTAGATGACTAAGGGGTTTGACGCTTTGTACCAGATTCGAAAAACACCAGATTCGCGGAACGCCAGATTCGCAGAACGCCAGATTTTCATATTTGCAGTATACCAGATTCGCATAAGTAGTACCAGATTCGCAAAACGCCAGATTCGCAGATTGCCCGATTCGTTTCTTGTCAGCATTATTTAGCATTTTCGGCTCAGCAGGGCTACTACGAAAATCTGACGTTTTTCGAATCTGGTACAAAGCGTCAAAACCCGTCGTGTGCGGCAATAGATGTAACCTTTCCACATTCGAGCGTGATCCATGAACTTACGGCGCAAGTCGTTATGTGATGCGATGCAATAACGGTAAAACTGCCACGGTCTTCAGGTTCTCGCGCTTAAGATGTCTAGAGCCTTAATTCTAAACTCTTGTCGTCGGACAAAGACAGCTAAAGAACAAACGGGAACGAGGTGCGACCGGATTCACATCGCGAGCGTGGCCGTGGGTCAGCGCCAGCGCATGTCGCCGGTCGCGGCGTACTCGCAGTCAGCGACTCAGCGTGGTGGGTGTTGTTGCAGAGAAAGGGCAGGGCTCGCTGTTCGCGCCGTCGCGCGCCCCCCGCGGCCCCCGCGCCCCCCGCGCCGCCACCGCCGCCGCCGAAGTCGCCGCCGTCGTCTGCGCCGCGTTGCTGCTAGCCGCTATCTCATAAATACACTTAATGATTATTTTCAAGAAAATCTTATTGTTTCATTTTCATTTACCCCTAATCCTCCGCTACAAATTCGTTGTCGCACTCAATTTCACGATGATTTTTGCAGATCTATGGTCAACTTAACGTTTGCAACGAAAAGGTTCCACCATAGTAGTAATTCAGTTTGTATGTACAGTCAAGTGTAAAATTAATATGAACTTATTCAAAGTTTCAAAAATAAGTACTTACCGTAAAACCGGGCTATTTGACGCGATTTTTAGACAAAAGTGTCAATAAATCCATATTTTACGTCTTTACCTAACGTTTTATATTTTTAGTAGGAACATAAAAGGCGTAAAGCTGCGTCATGGTCTTGATATACGACACAAAACGAGAGGTGTTCCAAATAACCACAGGTATCCAAATGTCAAAATACCTAAAGTATTACACTGAGATTGTCAATTTTTAAATAAGATGAATCCTTTTTCTGCCGCGACGGTAATCTTTTGGCACAAACTCTATGGTTAACCATTTTGCTACATCCTACTTTAATGCATAAGTCATAATATCAACATGAAACCATTCTCAAATAACCACTTGTGAAAAGGAGTCGCGCTGTCATCGTTCATCCACCATTACCTCTCATATTTCGTTTTCTAGAATTTTTTTCCCGTACAACGGTAAAAACTACTAGACACTGGCAAAATTGTCCTCCGATGGACAGAGCCATATTTTTTTAAAGAAACAAAAACACTTGTGAAAAAAAATTAGGCATTTTGCCATTTGCGTGTTTTCGGTTTGAGTTATTTTAATATTTTGTCATTTCAGTCATTTGGTATTTGAAGGAATTGTGCATTTTAATCTTTAGGTATACATATAAAGAATATGACGTTTTAGGTCAAAGTCCTAATGAATTTCGTTCATTTTAAGAATGAGACAACTTGAAATCTATATACCTAGGTATTATGAGCCCATGGTAATTTGAAAATTAAGGGTATTAGTGAATAAGGTCCAATGAAGGTCCAATGCCGTTATTTTACTTTGCCAAACAAATGAATGCAGTTCTTAAAAGTAAAAGTATCAAAAAATATGACAAAAGTACTGCAGCTATAGGTAGGTATAATGGGTATAGACTTATTTGCTACGCAACTCTATGCCGTACCTGCTAAGATTCACGGTACTTAAGACATTCTCGCCCCTACTTTATACCTAATCGAAGCAAGTGGCTCTCCGGGGAGGGTGCACCCCGACTTATTGCATGCCCCCTGCTCTCTTCCGCCCGCCGCTGACCTGGAGTCTCCGCCAGGCGTCCGGAAGCTCCCGTCGGGCTGCAACAAGCTCATCAAGCAATCTCGGTACTACACAACATGTAGCTATAGTTGGTCGCCTACCAACGACATCACGGTCGAACAAATTTCAAAATAATATTCTGAAATAAACAACTTCCAAATTAGAATTAAGAATTCACGCACCAGTCCAGGCGACCTGCCTACTAATAAACAAATACCAAATGCTAAAATACCAATGTTGAGAACAAAAATAACTTTGCTCGTAAGAAAAGTCAGGCGCTCTTGTGTGCACTCCGACTCCGAGTCTGCGTGGAGTTAGGGCACGAAATTAAGCCCACCAGTAAAATATGTACATGAATTGAGCACTCGATATTTCAATAAAGACCGACCGGGGTCTTTCGCCTCTACTATAATACCCCAGAGTAGATATGTATGTACTTACTAAAGAATAAAAGCAAACAAAAAGATATTTTATTTGTGTGCTGACAAAAAGATGCACTAAGTACCTATAATACACTCGAACAAACTGAGTCACGCCATGCATGTCCCAGGGTGGAACTTTTGCAGTGCCTTTGCTCTACTAACTAATGTCATTTTGGACATGAAACTACCGTCAGACTCACTCATATTAAATGATATTGTAACGGATAACTCACGTCTTAAACCGAGTTTAGCTCGACATGTTTCGGGCTATTTCGTAGCACTTCTTCACAGGAGCACTGAGGAGAGTGCACTGAGTGTGCGTGTTGCGGCAGCCGCCGAGTCGCGTGCTCCTGAGAAGAAGGGCTACGAAATAGCCCGAAACAGTCGAGCTAAACTCGGTTTAAGACGTGAGTTATCCGTTACAATATCATTTAACTAATGTCATGTTGGCAAATTGTAAAAATATTTTTTGTGCGGGGCTGTTCTCGTCTGCCTGATGGCTTTGACTAGTGGAGCATAAAAAGTAATCTTATGTTACTTGTACTATTACTTATTCTGTGTCTCTCTCTACATAGATCCAACATAAATACCTACGAAGTTTTGAAAAATAATTTGAACAGCAAGTGTTTTTTTTTGCAACTAATATCAAGTCTCCGTAATGAAAGTAAAACATTCCTATTGAATCATTAAGTTGCTCAAATTACATTCACAATGACTCAATCAATTGAAGGAATAAATAAATCATTAAACTCCATCATGTCGATACGACAGCCTCGCGATAGTGAAAGGAGAAAGCATGGCCGCCTGGGAAAACAATTCTTAACTCTTAAAAGCTTTATTAAAACTTTTTGCTAGGTTTAAAGTTACCGTATGTAGGTATTATTTACATAATTATTCGTAAGTGAAATAACTATTGCTTGATAATGTTTTAGGTAAATCGATGTCAGTGAAGGGTGGTGGCCGATGCTGGGCATTAGAACTGATGGAGTTTCCAAATACATTGACGAGACAATCAAACATTATTATAGAATCCATGACTCGTGTCGAACACAAGCGTCCACGCACGACAACATAATTGTTCACGTCTCAACAATTATTGTCTAAAACCTACATTTTAAAATAATATTGTTTTCACGGTTCAACTATCTAATAACAGATGGGGCTAGTTTCACCATATTTTGTAGGTAATTTTGGAGTTGTTTAATGTTTAAAAGGTTTGTTATGTTATTTAAATTATACTTAATGTTGTGTCATAGTTCAAAACCAATTCATACATGTTTTTCTAAAATTATTTGATTTGTAAAGTTATCCATAGATGTCGTTATACCGCACCTACAACAAGCTAACGACACGCTATCTTAGATTGTATAAAGTCTTCAAATTATTATTGTTTCATCGTAGCATTACAAAAGCGATTCAGTAGCAAGCAAGTAGGCTTTAATAAATTAAATAAAGTGCATTCTTATTTTTGGGACCCTTCAGTTCAGTACAATAATTAAGTACCTATATTTACAAATGACTACCCACCACATACCCGGAACCTCTAGTTTTGAAGTCGAAACTAAGCTAACCACTAACTATGTAATAATTAATATAACTTTGAATCTCCTTAGTTCTAGTCGCATCTATTTCGAAATCAGAATAAAGGATAGGAACATTATATTTCTATGCAAGTTTTGCAAACAAATGCAATTCGATGAGAAAAGTAGCCTCTATTTAGGTCACGCCGCGGTTGCCGGTTTGATACTCAAAAATCATATAGATTTTCCGGTTTCGGCGTGAAAGTTATTCATGTCTAGGACATTAGGCAGTCATATTCGTTTCCAGATGGGATAGATGACGTCGGTACTTCGGTAGACGTCCCGAAATATCGGGAGCTCATTAAAAGTTACCACAGTCAACCGACGTCCCGTAGCGTAAGTAGCGAATGACTGATGGACTCTGTTTAGAAGAACACGCACGTGACCTCACGAAACGAGCCTGCGCAGTTCAGCAGCCGGGGGTCGCGCGTGCGCGGCGCGGCGGTCGATAGCGGCGCCGGGGGTCGGGGGTCGCACAGCGTCCGCGAGTGCGGGGTCGCGAGGACGAGCGTCGGATCGCGATGTGGCGGGCGGCGCTGGTGCTGGGGTGCGCGTCGCTGGCGCTGGGCAACCTGGAGGGCCCGTTCCTGTTCTTCGGGCCGGCGGCGCTGGAGCGCTACCGGCGGCCGGCGCTGCGCTTCCTCACGCAGGACGAGCTGACGCGGCTGTACGCGGAGCCGGCGGCCGTGGTGGTGTTCGGCAGCACGGGCGCGGGGGCGGGCGCGGGCGCGGGGGCGGGGGCGCGCCTGCCGCGCCTGCGCACCGCGCTGCGACATGCGCCCGCGCTGCAGCTGCCGCAGGGCTTCCTCGACGTGCACCCCGACTACGTCAGCAACGAGACGCAGGTACCTACTGCCCCGCCCCCGCCCCCGCCACCGCTGCTATCACAACCAGTGCCCTGTTTATCAAAACTCACAAGTCTACACGTTCACAAGTTACACTTTACAAAGAAGTTTTTACACGTTCGTGTAAATTACGTTTATCAAAAAATATCTATAGGGCTTGTAAAATAAAACACTTGTAGGTTGTACTTGTAAGTTCAAAAATTAAAAATGTATGCCGCATTCCTTTCCCGCCATTTAATATGTCTACTTAAACGCATGGCTGAATGGTATATTATCTGTGTATAATATTGACCGGACATTAAAAAAAAGTAGTATTCCCGCCTTTTAGTGTTCCGCATCTGTAGTTCACTACTAGGAGCGCTCGGTTTAGTTCTCCGCCCCTCAAGGAACTAGTTCGCTCTTTTAGGTCGTCAGCTCCCGACGCCAACGCCGATCAACGCTCCCGTCTCGAACCAGAGAAATACTATCTTTTTCTTGTAGTAATTATTTTGCTTTTACTTTTTACATTGTACCCGTGATAATTTATTTTGATATGTTTATTTTTTGATAGACGTAATTTACACGAACGCACAGAATATATAATAGTACGTGTGAAAACTTCTTTGTAAAGTGTAACTTGTGAACGTGTAGACTTGTGAGTTTTGATAAACAGGGCACTGGTCTCAAACTAAGCAAAGCTTGTACTATGGATACATAAAACAGTACGTTGTGACCAAAACTTGTTTATTATTGTCGTTTTCATGAAAACGATTTTCTTTACTTTCGGGATTGTAAGTATATTATGGTGAAACTAGTGGATGTGTTTGCCAATCAACAAAACAAACAAGTCATGGTAAACATGACCTTAGTGGTATGGCATAATTCACTCTTTCCTTATCGTTCATCACCATAATCATATCACATAATCACGTATGTACCAGGATGGAACTTTTTCGTATTCAATTTCACTATGATTTCTTTGGCAAATGTATGGGGTGTCAACTTGTCGCTTTCAGTCGTTACACAATTTCGTATGGCTTTTCAAACATGACGTTAAAGTGACAAGGTACAAAAGTGATCACTTATTTATGACGTTGACTGTACCTACCTATTAACTCGATCGTTCATGTAGCGGAAAAATATTTTTGAACTGCGTTTACAGATTACAGACGGAGAGAAAAAACGTCTAAATATTTTCCATTTTATTTATACGTAAGTACCTACTAAGTAGGACTATTTCATTCGTTATATTACTTTTTCTTCCATGTTTTCTTTTGAAAATGTAATTTATCTGTTTCTTTATAAGCTCAGGATCCATTGCTGTCAATAGTTATAATGTGCATGACGTGACTGTGTCCGCGGGTCGCGGGTGGCGGGGAGCAACACTAGAATATTTTATAGGAAGTGATGAGGCGGTATAAAAACGCGATATATCGCCAATCGCCATGATTAATCAATTTGTTGTAAATCCGCTTTCCACATTACATAAGCAACAGGCTTGAACAGACTGATGCTCATGCTGTCAAGTACTAAGAGTTAGGTGTGACGCAGTTCATTCTGTACCACTTGAAGACCAACGCGACATCTTGAGTTTTTTTATACCGACTTACGTAAAGCACAGTAAGTTTTATGCTAGCAAAAAATACGAAAAATAGCTACACAGCAATTATAGCTACTTAGGAGCAGAGCTTAATAATCCTAATTCAAGAAACCGCCATCTTTTAACTGCTGGTTAAAGTTTACTTATGGTCACGGAACTTTATCACATTAACAGCTCTACCGGGCAGCGCAACGAATGGGATAGTAGAGCGACTGTAGAGACTAATTTCCCGAAATTGTTCTTTCCCAGTATATTAAATTATTAAATTATTTCGGGAAATTAGTCTCTACAGTCAGTAGAGCCGCTGATACATTTAAAATTAAAATTAAAATTTAATAATGAAGTGCGCCTCGACGGTGCCGCGGGGACTTTAGTACCTACCGACGCCGACTCATAGTGTGCAATAGTGTTGTTGTTTATCTTATATATTACAGATATTGTACAATGTATCAAAAATTGTCGTTTTCATTTGTACGCTGATGACGTGCACAAACCGAACGATGTAAAGCCAGCCGTAGATCAAATAAATCAAGACCTGTCAAGAATAAGTGAATGGTCCGTGCGTAACTCACTTACGTTAAATCCCATCAAGTCAAACTACATTGTCATGGGTTCGAAGCACCAAGTCAATAAAATCAACTCTAAGAATCCTCAAATCACCATTAATGGTGAGGTGATAGAAAAGACTGACCAAGTGCGGAATTTAGGTCTGAAAATGGATTCTGAAATGCGTTTCGAATCTCACATTATGGAGGTCACCCAAAATCGTTTCTATCGTTTGAAGGTGCTGTACAGAGTGCGGGACTATCTTACTACTGAATTACGCATCAAATTAGTTGAATCTCTTATCTTGTCTAAATTTACAATTATGCTGATACTGTTTATGGTCCACGTCTTCTTTCTAAAACTAAAGCTTTGATACAAAGAGTACAAAATGCATGTGCAAGATTTTGTTTCAACATTCCTTCTAGAACACATGTATCACCATATATAAATCGTGCTAAGATTTTAAATATGTCCTCACGACGTTATATTCAGCTCAGTACTCAGCTTTTCGGTATTATTAAGCACCGCAAACCTCCCTACCTTTCAGAAAAAATCACCCAGTCTCCCTGTAGGTACCTACCTACTCGTTTATGTCGTCTTGCCGTTCATACTCACCACACAAATGCATTCCGTGGAAGTTTTAAATACGTCGCATCCAAAATCTGGACCAATCTCCCGCCCCCACTGCGCTCTACTGCGCTCTCTATTGCTAGTTTTAAGCTAAAATTAAAGGATCATATGCTAAAGCGTCAGTTAATTGGCGATATTGTATAGTATCATCATGTATCATGTAAACATTTAGAAATAAGTGAAATACAATACCCATATAAAGAAGTAGAAATAATTCCATTGTCAAATTATGAGATACATATCATGTACAAAAGCTAACTTAACTTATCCCTTTGCAGAATCTCCGTCAGACGGCCATAATGTATAACATACTTATATGTATAACATATTATCAAGGTGTCAAATAGGCATGCACGATTTTTCTTTTTTTTTTTCTCTCTTTATTTGGCTGCAGCTGAAAATAAGCGCTGTGGTTCCGTACCTCAGCATTGCTGAGCTGCCAGCCCTTTCGGCTAGCTATAAGTTGACTTTAATTAAACATTAAGTTATGTACCTGATGTATGCTACCTACAAGTTTGCCGAATTAACTTTTTCTTTCTTTCTTTCATTCTCAATAGCAAATGAATACCGCGTATTACGGAATTCACGGATGGGGCGATTAATGATACGGCCAAGAAATCTCGACTAGTTGATATCACATGGAAATGTTTTTATTTTTGCCAACCTTTTTGAAACGTCGACACAACGAATACCCCAACTACCTCTAATATTATAAATGCGCAAATTTGTAAGTCTGTTTGTTTGGCACCTCGTCACGTCTAAGCCGCTGAACCGATTCAGATCAAATTCGGTAGAATTTGTTTATTTTGAGTCCCGGGGAAGGACATAGGATAGTTTTTATCCCGGAAAATGGAATAAGTTCTTGCGGAATAAACGAAACGAATTCTACAGACGGAGTCACGTACATCAGTTAATTAAGTTAACAAAATTATGTTAATAGTTTTTAAGAACATTTTTAATGCTAATCAGTCCTGTTTTCGACAGAGGTCGCAATCTTCTTTTTTCTTCATAAGGCCGTATGAGAAAAGTCAGAAATCAAATAAATGATTAACAGCCTTATTCATAAAAAAACCTTAATTGAGGTTTGATCGGTCTGTTACTTAGCAGACTGATTAAGCTTAATAGACGGTTGTCAAGAAGTATGATTCATAAACGCTTGCTAGCAGTCTGCTAGTTGTTGAGCTGCTGATAGACGGATTAGACGCGTTATGTTGGCCACCTTGACAAATCAAAGACAAAAAATGGCCTAATCGATAATTAAAAAAAAAATTGACAGCAGTGACAGCAAATTAGCAGGAAAAAAATAAAAAGCGAGATGTTTGTTTTCCCGCCATTTCCGATTCGCATGTTTATGTTGTGCAAAAAGCCATAATTATGTTAATCATCCTAATTTTTTATTCATATTTATTGTTAATTTATTGTTGCTAATTTAGAGGATTTTTAAATACAAATTCCTGAAAATAAATTTTCCAGTTTTTTTTTTTAATCTTTGCGTAGCCCTGCCTTCACTATAAATATCTTCAGTATGGTTTTTTGCTCTTGTCAAAGTCAGCTGTTCAAACTGGTGGCGGCCATTTTGTGACTTAGCAGGGAGATAAAGGAGGGTCTACGGTGCTCTAACTTTAGCAGAGCCTTGATCGACTGATTAGCGCTAACAGACGTTTATGAATCATGTTTTTTAGCATCGGGCCTTCAAGGAGCCTTCAAGGAGGCTCTAACTTTTTATGAATAAGGCTGTAAGAATGTACCTACTCCAGGAGTGCAGCCCCCTCTCCCACTGCGTGCACGGCGCCCCCGCCTCCGGCAGCGGCGCGGGCGGGCGGCAGCCATATAATGCAACCGCACCCCGCGGCCGGTGTCCGTGGAGCCTATATAGGACCCTGCACCCTCAGATTCTGTCACCCGAGGGCTATAGGATTGCATTCTTTGTCCTCTATTCGAGTCTGTGGTGGTCCTTCCGAGTGACTTATCAATCTTTATTTGCGCCAGGTCCTGACGCTGCAGGGCCCGTGGTCCGAGCGAGATGCCCAGATGACGGAGACTTTCGCCCGCCTCCAGGACATCTACGGAGTCGGGCGCGTGCTCGGTATACTCGGTAAGCTTCAACCGCGCTCTCCGGCTACTTGCCGTCATGTCTCATCAGAATGTGCCTAATTGCTGGTCTTCCCGCAGGCAACTCGGTGTCGCAAAGCCCCCCCTCGGACTACCCGGACGCCAGCGAGTGGGCGCGCGTACGGCGCGGCGCCGAGGACCCTGCGCCGTCGTCCTCCACGCCGCCCGCGCCCGAGGAGGAGCGCCCCACGAAACCTCAAGTCAAGTTGGCCTATGCGCTCTTCAATGCTTCCGGTAAGTATTTAGCCGACGCGCGGGGCGAGGCCGGTGCAGGAATATACTGAATTTAAAATCTCGCTCTATACCTCGCCTCCGGTGGCGTGCCGTGGGTCAATTCCAGGGTCAGCTGCCTGCTGCTACTTTACGTGTGCAGCACCAGCGCCAGCACTAGCGTTGCCTACCCTCAATGCACGGCCCAGCTCGCCTTGTGCTTCGTCTCCTGTCTTGCATGGCACCTGATGGAAGATGGGTTTTTATTTTCACTCGTGATAAAGTCACGTTTGTTGTGAAGTTCCTATACACATGGCGCGAGGCGAGACTAGGCGTGAGTTAAATCGCGAATGCTCGTTCACACTCATTGCAGTCACTCGCGCGCAAGTGTCTGAGTGTGTGTGTGGCGCCCGCAGGTCAGCCGGGCAAGGGCGCGCTGGTGCGGTCGTCGGGCTGGCCGGAGCTGGCGCTGGCCAACGGGACGCGCGTGCGCCTGGACGCGCTGGCCGGCGAGCAGACCGTGCGCACCACGCGCCTCTACACCTTCCTCGTCGTTAACTTCGCCGTGCCAGGCACCTCCCGCGATAAGGTAGGTAACCTCCCCGTCTCTCTACATACTACCCCTAATGTCGGGCTCACATGTCTGTACCCAGCGCCGGCACACACAGTTTTATGTTAGAGTCGTACGTTAGAGCCTGTTAGAGTAAACAATAACTATTCCACTGTATTCTATCGTATGCGATATTTTTTTGGTGCTAACCAAATGTGTAACTCTTCATAGGATGTGAAAGAGTCTATATGTTACTGAGGTTTCGATCATCAATCGTCCTTTCCTGAAATTGCCATATTTACTTTTCATATCATCTATTACCTATGGAGTATACTTATGATAGAGTTCCATAACAGTACTATCAATGGTACTGGTGGGAACACACCCTATTCTACAGAGCTATATTTTATGCTTACCAATGATAAGACTACATTATGGTGTATGTACAGTTCAATACTTTAGGTACACATTTGCGACATGTTTAGTAACATGTTTACCTATATGCTGTGCGACCGCTATTTGTTATTGTGAAGCACTACCCGCCCTCCGGCGCTCGAGGTCGGGAGTGGCTGGAGTGGCTGGAGTGGCGGGAGTGGCGGGAGTGGCGGGTCGAGCAGGCAGTGGCTGAGTGTGGCACTCGCACGGTGCGGTTGCAGATCATGCTGGAGCTGAGCTTCAAGCAGGCGGGCGGCTGGTGGGCGGCGGCGGGCGCGGAGCTGAAGCTGCGCGGCGCCAGCGTCAGCCTGCTGGCGCCCGCGCCGCCTGCCGCGCCCGCCGCCGTGCTCGGCAAGTCTTACCGCTGCGACCAGCCGCTCGTGTACCAGGGCGACGGCGCCACGCTCACCTTCCCTGACATCCAGGTACGCATGCTGAGGCTGAGGTTCCTCCTACACTATGTCGTCTGCCTTTTTAACCGCCTTCAAAAAGGAAGGAGGTTATCAATTCGGTTGTATTTTTTTTGTTTGTTACCTCAGAACTCCGTCATTTATGAATCGATGTGAAATTTAATATTTTTTTTTATATTATAACTACTCAATAAAAGTATTTCATGGGTTGAATTTTAATAACTTTGACACAGTTGCTAAGCAATTTATGCTCCGCGTAATGCATATGGTAAAGCGGGTGGTGCTGGTGAAACACCAGGACTCCTCAATAATAAACGTCTATGCATCGGAAAAAGCAATCTTTCGTAAAAGGTGACGAGCAGCTGATATTAAACGAGCAAAAGGGTCTCCTGATGGTAAGAGATCACCACCGCCCATAGACACCTGCAACACCAGGGGGATTGTAGATGCGTTGCCAATCTAGAGGCCTTAGATGGGATACCTCAAGTGCCAGTAATTTCACCGGCTGTCTTACTCTCCACGCCGAAACACAACAGTGCAAGCACTGCTGCTTCACGGCAGGATTAGCGAGCAAGATGGTGGTAGCAATCCGGGCGGACCTTGCACAAGGTCCTACCACCTGCTAAACCTGTTAGTTGCGAAATGAACGGATGCCGCTCGCCGTCGCCCTCGGCGGGTCGGCGCCCGGCGGTGATGTGACAGTCTCTGTCGGTTCCAGATGCAGCCCTACATGGACAGCACGGAGCAGTTCGCGGACGCGTTCCACTGCGTGGGCTTCACCACGGCTCCCATCTGGTGAGCTCGCCGTCGCCGCGCAAGCGGTCTAACGTTTTTCTTCACTAAACAATCGCGCAAGTGGGACTGGGCCGGCCATGACAGCCGAATGCATCCACTGCGGTGGGCTAAAAATGCCACAGGACGGATGGCGACGGCGGGGTAGGCCCAGACCACATATATACCTATCCTGTGCCCAGACGGAGATGGCGGGACGACCTGGATGTATTTCTCGACGACTGGCCTCAGGCTGCTTTGGATCGGGAGGAATGGAGGACATATGGGGGGAGGCCTTTGCCCAGCAGTGGGACATCAATCCAGTCTAGATAATTATAATAATAATGCGACTTGTTTCGTCCTTCATCCCACCTCTCGATGATTTTGGATTTCAATCCAAAAACCCCCCCAATGCGAGTTCGTGAGGGAGGCGAGCGTGGTGTTCAAATTCGCACACAGACGTCACTTAAATAAACAGTGAGGTAAAGTGTAACTGGCAACTGACGGGGGTCTGTCCGCAGGTCGGGGCTGATGGTGGCGGGCGTGATGCTGCTGGCGCTGGCGGGCTCCGTGTGCATGATCCTGGACATCCGCACCATGGACCGCTTCGAGTCCAGCCGCTCCAAGCAGCTCACGGTCACCGTCTCCGAGTAGCGAGCTGCGGTCTCCCGCAAAGTTCCTCGCAGAGCTCCTGCTTTCAGTGGGGCCGGGCTGAGCCTTGCTGCCGGACCCCGCGGTTAGGTTAAGTTTTAAAGTTCATGAAAATTTATGTCAAATAAATAGAGACGTCGAATACAATACATTATATTACCCACCTGCCTTTTATTTCGCGAACCTCGTAGCAGTCGTCACCACTCCACCACACCACTTGGCGAAATAATCCAGCTAACATGACCTGAGGCATACTTATACGTTAACAGCCTTATTCATAAAAAAACCTTAATTGAGGTTTGATCGGTCTGTTACTTAGCAGACTGATTAAGCTTAATAGACGGTTGTCAAGAAGTATGATTCATAAACACTTGCTAGCAGTCTGCTAGTTGTTGAGCTGCTGATAGACGGATTAGACGCGTTATGTTGGCCACCTTGACAAATCAAAGACAAAAAATGGCCTAATCGATAATTAAAAAAAAAAAATTGACAGCAGTGACAGCAAATTAGCAGGAAAAAAAATAAAAAGCGCGATGTTTGTTTTCCCGCCATTTCCGATCCGCATGTTTATGTTGTGTAAAAAGCCATAATTATGTTAATCATCCTATTTTTTTTTTTCATATTTATTGTTAATTTATTGTTGCTAATTTAGAGGATTTTTAAATACAAATTCCTGAAAATAAATTTACCAGTTTTTTTTTTAATCTTTGCGTAGCCCTGCCTTCACTATAAATATCTTCGGTATGGTTTTTTGCTCTTGTCAAAGTCAGCTGTTCAAACTTGTGGCGGCCATTTTGTGACTTAGCAGGGAGATAAAGGAGGGTCTACGGTCCTCTAACTTTAGCAGAGCCTTGATCGACTGATTAGCGCTAACAGACGTTTATGAATCATGTTTTTTAGCATCGGGCCTTCAAGGAGCCTTCAAGGAGGCTCTAACTTTTTATGAATAAGGCTGTAAGTATTTAAATAAATAAATATCCTCGACTATACAACCTATAGCTTTGCTCATAGATACCATAGCCTAGAAAATCTACACATAATCAAGTTAAATTAGCCACTTATCATTAACACTCGTCCAAAAAAAATTAATTAGCGGCTAAAATCATAATAAGCATTGAACACAATGGTCTAACGAAATGAGTGATTTGGGGACACACAGTAAATATATAATGACGTTTTATGACTACAACATTTACGCCTTTATCCGCGTAAGGGGGACAGTATTGTTTAACCGCTATGATTTCTATCAAGAGTGGAATGGCTATCGTCATAATTGTTATCACTTTCTAATAAAATATCTGATCCAAAATAAAAGTATGTCGAAGGCGAGTGATGCGCGGCGCGGGCGCCAGCCCCCGGCCCGCTTTGGTACGAGTACGTCGGTCGCGGCCCTCTTGTTCTCTACACTCTTATCATAATCTTAGTACTATCAAAGCGGAAACTGATGAAAAGACAAAAAATATGCACAAAATTGGTTTAGTGGTTACTGACAATAGGTACCAGTTTTAGTAAATGATGGTGGTTGTGACGCATGATAAATTAAAACCAAAGCAAGAATAAAGCTCCCCGGGTGACCCGAGCGGCCCGCGGAGGCTGCGCGCGCACTTTCACTTATTAGCTGAAGCGCGGGCGCGGGCCGGCGCGGACGCAGGTCAGCATTTACATTTTATTGGAATTCCTGCGCGGCACCTGCGCGTGGGCGGGGCGCTGACGCAACGCGCGCGGCGGCTGGCTGTCTCCCGCGACCGGCACTGCCCGTTGACAATATAGGTCATTTCACGGGAGTTGTGGTGAATGGATTACTTGTCATTTTAAATACAATGTACTTATAGTGGATCAAGAATAGATCACACAAAGTGCGTACAAAGTTGACTGAAAAGTCACACTGCACTGTTGATCAGGGTGCGGTCTTACGGCATCGAGGTTCATTGCGTTACAGTCTGTCTTCGGTTACATCAAGGACCATATATGTTACATCAACTAAATATATATTTTCAAATTGCTGCAACACGCAATGAAGGGTACTACTTACCTATTTAGAAAAGTTGAGAAAAATAATAATTACTTATGTCTTGACCATGATTACTGCTTGCGAAATAATTAGTTGTTATCATGTTATTATGATACGAGTACTAATATGTATGTATGTTGGTCAGTGAAGACAATGGTCGCAGCAGAGGATCGATGCCAGTGTGCCGGCGGCGTGGGAGCGGCGCGGGCATAAAACGATTTGTAATTATTGCCATTAATTGGAGAGAAATGAAATGGACGCGCGGTGATAGCCGTGTGTGATACTTTAGTGCGCTGGTCCACGTGAATGACACGAATAGGTGTACTGATTTCGGGCAACAACTTTTAAATGTTTTATTAGGGCTGTCGTTCTAGTGTAGTGTAGTTAAAAGAGAACGGTAAAATGGTCGACTTTTGCATATCTCTCCTAAAAAATGACACGTCCAAAGCTCTGTAACTCTCGGGCCTCCTAATTCTCATAAGCAGTCATAAGCTCATATATTTTGTGCGGAGTACTTGTAGTTTAAAACAGTTCCTTCCGTTGCGTTAGTTACTATCTTTATGTTATCAACTCAGGAAGTGATGATGCTACTGATTAGCGGTGACATTATACGCAATGACGAGCGAGACACTGCGGGCGCCGGTGGCGGTGCGGGCGCAGTGCTGCAGCGAAAGTGCACGCGCGGGCGAGAGTGGTCGGACGGGTGACGCTGACGGGTCGCCGCGCGCGCCACCGGCCGCGAACTCGACACTGTAAACAAAAGCAAGTGTTGGCGTCACCTCGGGAAGGATTTAGGGACGTAAAATTTGGCGCGGGTGCTTATTATGAAATTCATGATGTAATTTATACAAATTCCTACTCCTGGAATGCTAATTAAGTACCTACTTAGACATAAGTTTATGCGTCTGAAGTCGCAGGTGTAAGGGTAGTGTTAAATAAATGAGCTCCAATAAGCAAGCACATTAAATTCGTTAATTTTCGCTTATTAGCGTTGAACGCCGAGCGTGTGTAGTTTATTGCGGCGACAGATGTGGCGTGCGTGGCGATCTAATCGGCTAGTGAAGAGGAGCGGAGAAGAGGCGACCAATGACCATTAGTTGAAATCCACATCACATGGTGAGCATGGCGTCGTCTTTCGTGGAATCTCACCCTTACGAGCAAACTCTACCTTTGAGCCCCGTGAGCGAGCTCAGGGCAGAAAGTGACTCTGAATGGTGGCGGTGGCGGTGGCATGGTGGACACTTGTTCACAAATGATAACAGTTGGATATCTACTGCCATGCATTTGCTAACGGATCATTATTTATTTATTTGATAACGGATCATTTTTTATCAAATTTTCGTTCACCATGTTTTTTATTTACCGACGGTCAAACTGCACAGGACGGATGACCTGGTTAAAGTCGCAAGCCACTTCCAACCGAGACAACTAGAGGTCTATGGGGAAGGTCTATGTCCAACAGTGGACGTCCTAAAGCTGGAATGATGATGATGAAGATGAAATTGCACTCAGGGAACACAGCCGCATACTTTATCGGTAAATGTCCAGTTCGGATGATGAAAGCCTAGCACCGTTTTGTATCGATAAGACTACGCAACATCATACTACAGGTGATTCCGTGATGGCCGGGTTCAGAAAGCGTAAGCGTGTGTGGCGTGGTGTGCCCGAGGCCCGACGGTTGTGACGACGCGGCTACAATAAAAGATAACCTGAGCCCAATTGCGTAACAAATTACAAGCTAAGTATTAGCGATTTTGTATTGAAATTCACTAAAATTATTTGCTCGTAATTTGTTATGCAATTGGGCCCATGCTGTAATATAAGCACGTGCCCACTGAGTCGTGTGCGTGTCTCACTGATCAAGTCTCCCGCCTCCCGCCTCCCGGACGGCTCTGCGGCTCGCGATGTCTATTTGCCATGCCCCGACGTCATAGTTGTCGATAATGACAGTTATTGATTTTGACATTACGGTAATGGAATGGATAAGAAGAATGTACGTGTGTCGGTACGGTAAAGGCTGATTTTCATTGAGCCAGTAGCTGGATCCAGCGTCACTGGATTCCAGCTCTGGCACTGAATAGGAACGTGGTCTATTCCGATCCAGTGCTGGATACTGCACACTGTACTGGATTGAAATATGTTTACATTAATCCAGTCATAGTGCCAGTGGCAATCCAGCGCTGGAATCCAGTGACGCTGGGTCCAGCTACTGGATCAATGAAAATCAGCTTTAATCAATAGTAACAGCCAATGTCATGTCGTGGTCGTGAGTGCCGCCGAGCGCCAAGCCCGCCTGCGCCGGCGCCGGGAGCGCCGCGCGCGCATCGGTGAAAGTTTCCCACGCGGGCCGCGGGCCGCGGCGCAGCGCCGCTACAGTCTGGGAGCGATGCACTCGCTCGATCGAGTACTACCACGTTACGACTATCCCGACAAAGGTGTTCAAATCACTGATTGATAATCGCAAATCGCAGTGCAACAAAAGGGAACCTAGGTTCCTATTGTACAAACATATGTACATACTCGTAACAAAGCTATATTAGATATACGTAGTCCGAAAATATCTGGTGCTGAATGTACTAAAACAATTGAGAAAGCGGTGAGCGCTGTGCAGTGGCCGGCCTTGATGCAGCAGACGGGACTCTCCTCGGCCCTCAGTAGGCTCATCATTAACACGGCAGTTGCGTAAGTTGGTCTTGCTCACGCGGCGGAATGAATGTTGATTTGACTTATCGACGACGCCTCCGGAAAATGCTTCCATGTTTTATGTCTCACTAAAGAGCTGCTGACAGATTTATGTGTGAGCAGACAGCCGACAAAAACTAGCGCTAGAGCAGTGTCATTTTCTATACGGCTATCACCTGACTTATTGATTTGCTGAATAGTTTAACTTCTTGATTAGAACTGACGAGAAATCTCGACCGGTTGTGTGATTTTTTATTGCTACAATGAATGTGTAGAACCAACGCTGGTTACGTCGTTTTGCCAATCACATGCTCTACATAAGACTTCCGAAGAACTCGGATGCATAGTACCTAACAACTCCCAACTCTTTTCCCTGAAGTTTCAGTCTTTCATAACTTCTGCTTGGAAAGAGATAAGATAACTCTCTTGTGGCCTCTTCCCACAAAATTATTTATTTATTTATTAAAGGAGAACCAACAGCTTATACAGTGTTAGAGCCTGTTACGTATTTTATAGATGTTGGTTGTTTGAAATGGAAACGACATACAAACCAGATGCAAAATTGTAGTCAAAATTTAGAGTAAAAATTTGTTATTTATTATATTTATAGTGTAAATTTACTAAAAGTGTAAAGGAGGGAAGAGTGTTAGAGCCTGTCTTTATTAAGTGGCAACACTACTCTCACCTGCTCTCTTGCCTCCGACACTCAAACACGGATCGCGTGTGTTAATTAATCATACCGCCCTCCAAGCTATAACATACAGCAAAATGGTTATGAAAATAGACCAACCAACTATCCATTAACCAACCACCCAACATTATGACCAAGATCAACTAGCCGTTACCTGCGACTCCGCCCGCGTACAATTCTGGAAAATTGTGAAGCTCTTATTGGATAACGATCAACGAATTCTTCACAGACGGAGTCTGGGGTAACAACTAATTTTTAATAAAATAAATAAGTAAAAAGCTAATTTTTTGCCTCAAAACAGAGCAACAAGCACATAAACAATTTAGAATAATAAAGGGATCATAGTGACGAAGAAAAATAATTTAATGTTGACAAACAAAACAATAGGTGGCAACAGGCTGCGGCTCAGCACAAGATGCCAGCGTAGAAGCTTGCAGCGCTACCCCGGCACCAGCACCAGCCTGAGCCCACGCTACGACAGCTGAGGGCTTCCAATGACTTCTGTCCTGGCCGTGCCTCCCCGCGCCCCCGCGCCCCCCGCGCCCCCCCGCCCGCCTCGCCCCGGGCGTGGGCCGGCGCGGCGCCTTCAACTGGTGCGGAACATTGTTTAATCTAAATTTAATTATGATTATGTTTGAGGCGGAAGGAAGCGCCGGCTGGTGCGTCAGCGAGGCGCTAATTCAACTTAATTATCGTTTGGCTGATAATTAGTGGTTATCTGATCGCGGCGGCCTCGGCGCAGCCTTCGTTGCGTAACGCGAAGAAAGCTCGCACCAACAATATTGTAGGAAGAGACGGCTCGTCAATATTAATATTTATGGCTGTGGCTGGCATTGATGGACATCAGCTTTTCTCCGCCACATGGCGGGCAGCTTCCTGTAATAACCGCCTCTTCCGTGTTGCCCATAAATTTAAGTTTTGCATGATTTTGATGAGGCGGCGGCGGCGGCGGCGCGAGTGCCCGCGGCCGCAGCTCGCGGAGGTTTCTCGTCAGTGTTACGCTCACCCGCGTCACCCGTTAGTGTTACGCTCCGACCGCCCCCTACACGCCTGGATGGACTAAATGTGGTCAAACTTAATTAACTTATCACACTGTTGAATTTAATTAAATAACTTTGTATTACTAATAATCCATCCTATTCAAAGTTATATAGATGGAAAACACTCTACCACTACACTCCGCCGTCCGTCTAGGCCAGTTGGGACTTGGGCCGCAATAACAAAATATTAACTTTGTTTAATAAAGTGTCAGGTACAGTATGAGAATAAGTTCGCGTACATACACCGTGTTTTTCATGATTTCCGTTAACTTCGTCAGATACTTAGACGGCTCATTTTTATTTACTAAACCACAATTAAAAAAAAAACTTACACATATTTTCGCCGAACTGCTAAACAGTTTGTTGGGGAAGTCAGCACTCTTTTCTCTACCAGCTCGGGGACGTTATCGGCGGAGGACGGGCTTCCCCGTGCCCGTCACCTGCAGTCCCTATTAGGGCTGGATCTGGATTGCGCGGTTGTGGTTCAACCGCCGCCGCCCAACTCGCCTGCGGCGCATGGGCTGAGAGGTCGGGTCCCCTTCCCGCTCACGCTCCGCTCCCTGTTTTATCGCCATCACCTCCTCGCAGAAGGACCTCTCGCTGTCGGTCATGGATTTAACGACGGCCGGCAGCGAGAGGTCATTCCCTATTACTGCCTTTAGACATGCTCTTTGCCCGTCAAAGGCGGACACATCTGCAGCGTGTGCTGCGCGGTGTCTTCTGCCCCGCCGCAGTAACTACCTACAGCTTAAGCCAGGCCAGGGACGGTAGGTAACCTTTGGAGAGCATAGATAGAGCCAAAATTCACAATTTAATTTATCTACCTTAATTTCCCAGCTTTTGTTAGGCATCTAAAATTTTCAGTTCAACATTATCGTATCGTTTTTGTTTACAAAAATTATATTTATTTACTTCATAAGGCTAATAAATTAAATGTATGTTACTTACTGCTTTACGGACTGATTGTTGTTCGCGTAGGTACAATGTATGAGACTTAAGATTCACAACTTTACATCGATAGAGCTGAGCTAACCTAACCATAGCCCTCTTACTCTGAGACCAGGCCTGGGCGCAGCAGTGCAGTAGCACGTAAACAAACATTTGTTTAAATAAGTATTGACAACAGATTCCCGATTAATCGTTTAACAAAAGATCTCTATCAATGAAGAAGCTCTTCGGAAGCTTTCGCGCCCAGCACCGGGCACTCCCATCACCATCCCGCTCGCGGAGGCGGCGTGTGAGCGGGACGCAGCACGCCGCGGGCGCGTGCGGCGGGCGGCTCGGCTGCGCGTGCGCGCGCACTCGGCCCGACTCGCTCGTTCGCGACGCGCGTATTCGCTTTTCTTCGCTGTTCGCTCCGTCGCGTGTTCTGCTCGCGTGTGAAAATAATTCCTTGTTTTGGATTTATAATATTTTCGATTGAAATTTGGTGAGTGGTTCACTTTTGTATTTATTAGCATTTTATGAGGTCATCTTTCTAAATTGACGTTGTTAGAACTGTTTAACTATTAAGGTTCTTTAAAGTGTTGCAAAAATAAATATTATTAAAAAATATCTAAGTTATATCGCCATTAAAATAAACTAGGTATCTACTTTATTTTTAAATAATAATTATTACAATTACTCAAGTTTGTTCCTTATTTAACTTGACTGACTACAATAACGTTACTAACAGACAGACAGCGCACAGCCTAAACAACCGGATTGCATTGAAGACCATAGGAGTGCAAAAATAACAGATTTTTCTAAATTCTCGTGGAACAATTAATAAAAAAGATTCTTATATTCGCGTCAAAGTGGCTCTATCTCCGTGTTGTTCTCCAAGTACATACCCTCTGGTCAGAGCGTTGGTGGTCATCAGTGGAGCTCGAGCATCACTGGTGAACCTTCACGACGACGGTCTTGGGGAAATAGTGCGGTGATGTCCCCTCGCCTTCCACGCCGCAGAGCTGCAGTTCAGTGTTCGCAGTTGGCAATAGAGAGCGCTGCTGCCCGTCCTTACATTTATAAGCTCACTTAGTTGCCTTTTACGACACCTACGGGAGGAGAAGGGTTCATTAGTTAAAACCAGGCACGGGACGGACTCTTTTTGATACTTAACTATAATTATTATAAATAGATAATTTTATAACAGCTAAAAATGATTGCCAGGATTTTCCGAAATTCCTACGAATTTTGACAAAATAACAAAAAACCTGCCAGTTCCAATTGCAACGTAACCGCAACTGCCGACTGCCCATACATTTTTCGTTACATTCGGCACAACTGCACTCTGACTGCAACTGAAATGTAGCTAAATGCAGTCTGTATGTACTAGCCCCAAGTTAAAGGGGTGAGAATAATAGGTACAAATACAAGAAACTTGTGTTATATTTAGTACGGTGGTACAAGTATAACCATTCGTTGGTGTATCCTTTCGTCCTGGCTTTGCTTTTTATTTTATTAGATAATTAAAAGAGCTACTTGCTTTTTACCACGAGTTTCAATTCTGAGCAGACGAACTCGCAAGCTAAAGCTAGTCTCGACATAAAACTCTCCACGTACACGTAGGCACACAAATGAAACGATTATCGGGAATCAATATAAGATGTGAGTAGCCCCGCTGTATCTATCATTACATTATTATCCGTTAAGTTACTTTTCTGAAGCAGTATCGTGATGCCATCTCCGTTTACTCAAACAAAACAAGTAGAGACAGCGTCATAGATATGGAACTGAACAGAGAATGGTGCGATAGTGGCTAATTATGGCAGCGGTTATTCGAAAAACCTACGAAACACATGTTATGGGCGGTGTGTGGCGTGAACGCCGGAATGCCGTCCTGGCGGGCGCTTTCCTCGCGGAGAGAGCGCGCTGCGCCGGCGCAGCCTGCTTTATGGGCTTTATGGCGTCCGATGTGTGTCGCCGGCCGCCGCCGGCACCGCCGCCAAATTTCACTCATAACCAGATCATAACAGCAACGATGATAAGCTTATCAAGTGATAAACATACACTAAAATACAGCTAACAAAGCTGCAATGACCAGTTAGTCAGATTGAAACCTCATTTCTTTTCTATCTGTCGTACAATACTATCACAACCACATCGTTACATTAACGAGCCCGTTGTACAGTCACCTGCATTAATACATATCTGCCACAGCGGAGCTTGCAAAAGTATCTGTCCTACCGGCCCTAGAAGTAGAGTCGTATCAGATATTTATGCACGTTTTATTGTGTCAGGTATTGGTGATCGTGACTGTAGGAGAGTACCGACATGGAAATAAAGAATCAATGTCTCATAGCAATATCTGCAATGTCACGGCAATATCTCGACGGAAGCCCCAACCAGCGCAGCGGGTGCAGCGCCGGCGTCGGCCCGCGAGCGCGACCGGTCGCGCCGACTCGTTCGTTTTCTGTGGGAGGTAAACTTGTCGCGGGGAAATTTGCAAGTTTCTCTCCATACGGACAAACAACACACGATCGGTCACATTTAAATGAAACTTAAAGCAGCACTCAGTTCCACATAAGCCACTTTCCTGTGCGCAGTTACCCTCATTTTTTGGCAATTCGGACGACAGGATAGCCCAGTGGTTAGAGATCCTAAACTACGAAGCTCGAGGTCCTGGGTTCGATCGATCCCCGCTCGGGGAAGATTTTGTATGAATAACAAGATGTTTGTTCTCGAGTCTTGGGTGTTTAATGTATATTTGTATCTAAATAAGTATGTTTATCTTTGCCTAGTAGGGTTTGCTCAGACGATTCAGTGATTTGTTTGCGAAATATTCAACTTTAAGGTGCAAATTTTCATTAAAATCGAGCGTTCCCCCCTCTAAAATCTAAACCGGTGGGTGGAAAATTTTGAAAAAATTCAGAATGGTAGTAAGTTTATCAAACTTTCAAGGAAAACTATAACGGCTAAGTTTGCTTGAGAATTATTAGTAGTTTAAGAGTAAGTAGCAGCCTAAGGTATAAAATATACCTAAACTTGGAAGATTCCGTATAAAATACGAAATTCTTAGAAAAATATTACTTATTTTTTTCGTAATGGCTACGGAACCCTATTTTGGGCGTGTCCGACACGCTCTTGGCCGGTTTTTTTACCTATAAAACTGGATACGTTGAACCTAGGATACTAAAAATACGTTGTACCTTGGCCAGTGAAATTTAATATTAAAAAACATGTATTTTTTTTGTACCGATCATATCTTGATGCTAAAAGGTATTTAAGTTAAAATTAACCCGTCACGCGTCCTAGAGATTACATTAGTCCCTAACTTTTTTGTGCGGGAAATGTCCTAGAGACAACCAGTAGTCTATAGGACATTTCCTGCACAAACAGACGCTGATTACATCATGTAATCAGCGTCGTAACCAAAAACTAAGGTAACTTTTTGTTCGATCTATAAAATAATATGTACGAACTTGGCGGGAAAACTGCTGTGCGCCAATAACCAGTAAATAAGTCATTGATCCTAGAAATATGTAAACAAAACAAATAATCATTAAATATTTTCTTGATAAAAAATCACGTGTCCAAGGTACAACCTCAAATGTTCAAGGTACATCAGAGGTGTTGTATCCTAAGACATTTTTCTCTTTTTTTTCGTAAGCCTACCGTCTCAAAATTAAGAAACGAATCGCTTAGTTTTTTACCGAATAACATAGCCTAATGATCTTTAGATATTTTAATATCTGGCGTGTATTCCATTATTAGTTATTTTTCTAAAAATAAAAAAAAAACTGTCCGAGTTATAACAGCTTGCCCTACCCATCACTAGGTACAGTTAGGTAAGTCATAAGTAGTGCTGCATTGAGATATCTCAGATGAAATGTATACAGTTAGTTCCATCGCGCGGTGTCCGCTGCCCGCTGCGGCGCGCACTCATCATGACGGCGCACGCGCAGCGGTGACACGCGCTTCTAATGGGACCCATTATCGGCATTACGTCGAACGGGGAAACGTCACAACTATTCAAACTCATCTACAGTTATGTATGAGTGTTCGGATTCACAATGCAAGGAAAAGCTCTCTTTTATTTACTTAGCGCAACCGATTGCGGATCACAATCACATGTGGCATTCATTGTCTCATTAATTAGCGGCCGCACGCAACTTCAGCTAATTAGCCGCTACTTTTGCAGTAATCTTTATGAATTTATCGTGTGAAATGCATTTTCCAGATTCTGTTATCCATTGGATTAAGTATGCCAGTTTTTTTATCTTTTATTTAATTAATATCGCAGGAATGCGAAAGTAGTTAATGAAGCATAAACACAGAACTAACAATAGGAGGAATAATAGTTATTTGTGCAACAAGAGAGCAAAGTTGTTTTTTTTGCGAGTGTTGATTTTGAATCCCGAGTAAGCGAAGGATTCTATAATTGGTTAGAATCCTGAGAGGAGCAAGGGATTCAAATACACGAGATGCAAAAAAACTTTGCTCTCGTGTGACACATACAATTTTTCACCTCAGCAGCGAGAACATCATTTAAATGTAACATAAGAATAAAACCACGTAATTATACCTACCTGTTTACAAAACAAACACAATTTTTAAAAATATAATCCGATTATTAAGAAACAAATATAATAATCACATTTAAAACCATAAAAAAGTGTCCAGTAGATACAATACAAATAACAGTCATAACATGCATTGTAATTTGAACTTAGAACTTCTTGTGCTATATGTATATGTCACACTTATTTTTTAATACTGCAAAAAGCCTCATCTTGGGGTCATTAAAAAGGTTGAACAACAAACGTATAATTTATTATAAATGTTATTAAACCTTTAAATATGAATTTAATTAAGATTTCTATTACATAAACAATTCAGTTCATTCAATTTAACAAATATTTATTCCAACTATAAAAGCAATACGGAATTCTTTTATTAAAAAAAAACAAGAGAAGCGGCTTTCGTGCAACGAGGTTGCATACTTTATTAAAAGATCGGGAAATTTTACATTTTTGAAATATTTCGTCGTCATGCGTTTAGGGGCATACATGTCCAAATGTCAGAAAGTCCAGGTGTCACATTGTCCATGGTCAAAAAGTCCGAAGGATGAAACGTCCTAGTGTCTAAAAGTCCTAGCGTCAAAAAGTCCATGGTCAAAAAGTCCGAAGGATTAAACATCCTAGTGTCTGAAAGTCCTAGCGTCAAAAAGTCCATGGTCAAAAAGTCCGAAGGATGAAACATCATAGTGTCTGAAAGTCCTAGCGTCAAAAAGTCCATGGTCAAAAAGTCCGAAGGATGAAACATCATAGTGTCTGAAAGTCCTAGCGTCAAAAAGTCCATGGTCAAAAGTCCGAAGGATGAACATCATAGTGTCTGAAAGTCCTAGCGTCAAAAAGTCCATGGTCAAAAAGTCCGAAGGATGAAACATCATAGTGTCTGAAAGTCCTAGCGTCAAAAAGTCCATGGTCAAAAAGTCCGAAGGATGAAACATCATAGTGTCTGAAAGTCCTAGCGTCAAAAATCCATGGTCAAAAAGTCCGAAGGATGAACATCATAGTGTCTGAAAGTCCTAGCGTCAAAAAGTCCATGGTCAAAAAGTCCGAAGGATTAAACGTCCTAGTTCTGAAGGCCTGAATCCCATAATGTCTCATTGTATAAAGATGTGACTAACAATAAATAATACTGAAATATAACTGAAATAGATTAGAGAGCTAGATTGCTCATCTGCATTATTTCCAGTCTATTATCTAACACCCTGAGGTCCATTCTCGGTAAGATCCAGATGCATCTATGATGCTTCGTACATGTCGTGTCGAGTCAACGCGAATTGACCAGCTGGTCCAGTCATGCAGATGGACTGGGGCCTCATTCTACATTGTCTCTTTCCATATTGTTATCGTATTGTCTACGTAGTGGCAGCTCTTACTGACTTGACAGTAAAGGCGATCGAGTCGAAAACAATTCCATTGAAATAGGTGTAAATAAAACCAAAATAGAATGAGACCCCTGGACTCTCGGACATATGGACTATCCGACATTAGGGCATTATAACCTTCGAACTTTTTGACAATGGACAATGTGACACTTGGACGTTCTGACATCTGGACATGTATGCCCCTAAACGATTTGATCCTATCTCTCGCTTTTTTCGTGTTAAAGTGAAATGACAGATCAAAGTAAAGTTAAAATATTTGGAATTCAGTGAGTAGACCCAACACTGTACTCAGCATTTAAAAAAATAATAATTAAAAAGTTACTTTGTCTCTCGGAGTGAGCAAAATGCGATTTTGCTCACTGATTTCTCATAGCAAAACCTGCCTGCTTGAGGTGCTGAGGTGAAATAGTTATTTGTGCAACAAGAGAGCAAAGTTGTTTTTTGTTGCGAAGTGTTGATTTTGAATCCCGAGTAAGCGAAGGATTCTATAATTGAATCACGAGCGTTAGCGAGTGATTCTAGGTTAGAATCCTGAGATCAGCAAGGATTGAAATACACGAGATGCAAAAAAACTTTGGTCTCGTGTGACACATATAATTTTTCACCTCAGCAGCGAGAACATAATTTAAATGTAACAAGAATAAAACCACATATACCTACCTGTTTACAAAACAAACACATTTTTTTAAATAGAATCCGATTACTATCAAATGTAATAATTACATTTAAAACCATAAAAAAGAGTCCAGTAGCTACAATACAAATCGCATACTCATAACATGCAATCTTAACTTCTTGTACTAATGTCACACTTATTTTTTAATACTGCAAAAAGCCTCATCTCGGGGTAATTGAAAAGGTTGAACAATTAAACCTTTAAATATGATTTTTATTAAGATTGCTATTACATAAACATAAATAGATTTGTTAAAAAACATTCAATTTAACAAATAATAATTATACTGTAGAGGCAGTATACGGAATTCTTTTAAAAAAAAAAACAAGAGAAACGGCTTTCGTGCAACGAGGTTGCATACTTTATTAAAAGATCGGGAAAATTTACATTTTGGAAATATTCGATATATTTTTAATACCAAAAATTAATTTATGTTTGTAATCGACAAATTTGATCCTATCTCTTGCTTTTTTCGAGTTGAAGTGAAATGACAGATCAAAGTAAAGTTAAAATATTTGGAATTCAGTGAGTAGACCCAACACTGTACTCAGCATTTAAAAAAATAATAATTAAAAAGTTACTTTGTCTCTCGGAGTGAGCAAAATGCGATTTTGCTCACTGATTTCTCATAGCAAAACCTGCCTGCTTGAGGTGCTGAGGTGAAAATATAATTGTACGTGTTTTCGTGATTCCTTCCACAATCGGTTTCGCCAACTTGCCGCTGCGCCCGCTAGCCGCTACTCAACAACACACGTTTTTCCGTATTTTGTTAGACACGCACACTAAAGTACAGTACCTAGGCTAGGCTTTGTAGCGCATCACCAATGAAATGTTATTTTTGTGAACCACCATCTCTGCAATAACTAGAAATTTATTTTCTGAGAGAAATTGAAAATTGAAAATTTAATTTCATATAAATGCTTACGGAGCACTATCTGTCATCGTGTAATAATTAGCTTTATCCTAGTTTATATGTGGCTGTTTATCCCATTGCCTATTTGTTGCGTTTTAATTTTCTGATCTACTGTTGATGCACCACTACCTGCTGTAAAGAAGTCCTTCCTTCTTTCTGTAAGAAGGTTGCCTGGAAGAGATCGCTCTTAAGCGATAAGGCCGCCTATTGCTTACCTTGTAATTTTCTCCGTGTACGTGTTTTTCTGTATCGCTTACTATTTCTGTTGTACAATAAAGGGGTATTGTATTGTATTGTAGTTAAGTAATTAGCCATACGCGTGGACGCGTTTTCAGCTCGTGCGACCTGGCTATTCCTGAATGTTATGTCTGTTGTCCAGCAGCTGCCGACAGCGGTGTCAGTGGTGAGTGTGGTGCGGGCTATGGGCTGGGTCTGCGCGGTGCGTGGCGGGCCCCGCGGCGCGGCATGAACGAGAGCCGCGAGCGCATCCGGCGCGAGCGCGAGCGCGCGCGCACGGCGGCGGCCCCGCGCGCCGCGCTGCGCCGCGTGCTGCTGCTGGCCGAGGGGCGGCGCTTCCGCGAGGCGGCCGCGCTGCTGGCGCGCCTGCCCCGCCCCGCGCTGGCGCCCGCCGCCGACCTGCCGCTGGACCTGCTGGCCGACGCGCTGCCGCACTCCGCCACGCTCATCGAGACGCTGCTCAACAGGTACCTACCGACACCGACACCGACACGACCCTGATAGCCCTTATGCCCGGTTCACATTATTACGGTAAAGTCGTGCCAGTAGCGATACATTGCGGAGTCACAATCCAAACGAGTTACACAAGATCCATCGAGCACCGCAGTGTCTTGCTACTGGAACGGTTTTACTGTAATAATGTGAACACGGGCGTAGCCAGGGGGGGGCAGCTTCCTCCCCTGGAAATTGTATGTTCTGCAATATATTACGCCTCGTTTACATTTTTGATTAGTGATCAGGGCGAGTTCATGTATTTTGTGTACCATTTCTTAGCTAAATTATTCCATTGGGTATGTATCTAACCTGTAGGTAATGATAATTGTAAGTTTGGAAAATTAAAATAAATGAATAAATAAAATTTTTACTCGCACTCGCAGAAAATGTATGAACTTGCTCCGTATGACAAAACAAGCGCGGGTGATCTGACCTAAAAATCTGACTGATCTGAGGGGGGTGCCCTCCCTAGGCCAGAAGCTGGGTACGCCCATGAATGTGAACCGGGCATTACGTTCGCCACTTACGCAGAGGTGACGAGACGAATCGCGAAGTAGGAAAATCCCCAGAAGGGTATGTGAACAAAAGCTTGCGGGCCGCGCTCGCTTCGGAAGTAGTTTTTCAGGTACATATATACGAGCCACAGGACTTCATGACCGTCATCGCGACCCCGTCACGATTGTAACGTCAGAATCGGGAGCCAAACGAGTTGCGAGACGAATGCTAGGCTGGGGCGAGGTAGCGAAAGTGGAAATTTTATTATAATATGGGCACGACAGACACGGGGAGTCGCTCGACGTGATCGTTGCACTTGTTTTGAAACTTGGTCGTTTGCGGCACCGCGGTCGGCCAAACTGTGTTTATGCAACGATGCTTTCATCACCGGTAATCTGCATTAAAAAAAAGTAGTCATACGATTATTGAACGACCGCCGCCTACATTCGACCGGGTGTCGAAAATCTTCTTCAAAATTAAGCATTACGCGGGTTGTATAACGCACTTGGTGCTCGCTTTCTCCGCATGTCGTGTTTGTTTGTCTGATGTCGCCGCGACAAGTGCTGTCGGCGGCCGCGGGCGCCACTGCCCTGCCCCGCCCCCGCCCCCGCCCCCGCCCCGCCCCGCCCCGCCCCGCCCCGCCCCGCACGGCCAGCCACTTTTAATTTCATTCATTAGTCTCTGATTTGCATTTCTTGCATCGCACTGACAACCCAATCTGTGTAGAGATATACATATTAGATAACGCGAGTACCTACACCCGAGCTGGAGCCGGATCGAATAACGATATGCGACGTTTGACATGTGGCGGCGACGGTGACGGCGACGGCTGACTGACAGATCTTCAATGAATCAGCTGTTACTCTTGATGAGTTTCTGATGAAAATAAAAAAATAAAATTAAAATCCTCTTTTTCGTCTTACAGCTGAACAACCAATGCTATTTACTCTTTTTTATTGAGGAGACTTTGCTGAAGCGTTCAAGCTCTTCTCTTTTGTTATTTTCTGCACCGTAGCTCATAATAGTGTACCGAAATGGCGAAATGTGTTTGTTCATATCGTGGATCGCGCAGAGCTGCCGCCAGATGCAGAGCCCGATTAAAAGGCGGTCCACGCTAATTTTTATGATTAAAATATGAGAGAAAACTAATAACATGGCGGTTATAAGAAAGCGGAGAGATTGGAACAATGAATAATTAAACCTGTCGAGGCGCCCGCGCCGCGCCGCAGATCGAGAGATAGGTATAGCACTAATTGATACGCTGCTAGAATACGAGAACGATCTAGTTGCAACTACAGATAGGTACCTACTTGCATACAACAATGTATCGTGTACTCTCGCCGTGTTCTTCGTGTGTCAACAAACAAACCATTTCCTACAAAAGCAAAAAGTCAAGTTGGTGTTTATTTATCTAATGCTTGGAAAACTCAAACCGCAGGTGACAACATATTGTACAAGAGGCGCCAATGAGGTAAAAAAGAAATCGCAAACAGAAACTGTTGACTTACCGCGACGGTCGACGGCCGCGCGCGGGGCGCGCCGCGGTATCCGCCAGCCACACTAAAAAAAAAAGGTTAGCTGAACTAGTTATGCTGCTTGACGTTTAGCCAAAATTTACTAATTAGGAGCCAAAATAATGCTAATATTGCAAAACTGATTTTGTAAGACATCACCTAACTTTTAGCTACTAGTAGGCCTTAGTTTTTAGGGTTCCGTACCTCGAAAGGAAAAAAAAGGAACCCTTATAGGATCACTTTGTTGTCCGTCCGTCCGTCTGTCAAGACCCTTTTTCTCAGGAACGCGTGGAGGTATCCAGCTGAAATGTATATCAAATACTCAGGTCTACCTACTGTCCCTTCTAAGCCAACGCAATCAAAAGATACAGCCGTTTTTGCAGCAAATTTCTGCAATTTTTCGAAACTTGCAAGGGAATCAAACAAAACCTACAGGGTACTTCCCGTGAACTCAGAATCTTTAAATTTGGTACGAATCAACGTCTTATAGTATAGATAAAGGAAAAATTGCGAAACCATAAATTTTTAGTTAAGTTCATATACTTAGGTAAAGTTAGGTACCTACTTAATAAAAATATTTTTAATAATTTTAAAGTTACTACCTACAGGTTTGTACGGAACCCTCGGTGCGCGAGTCAGACTCGCACTTGGCCGGTTTTTTTTAGTCAGTCAAGTTATGTTACAAGCAACAATTTTTTTTGTTACTTTTAGCTAATCTTTTTTTTTAGTGCACCGCCAAAACCAAAAACACCTAAGATTGTGCTCGAAAACACATCGAGACGTCTCGTTACGTCTCGAGAACATGTTTTTTTATTTGGCTAATGCTAATGGTATCTGGGAATGTTTGTGTGCAGTGGGAAGCGTGCTGTGCTGTGAGAGCGGCGCGTCCCGTTACGCGGCGCGCGCGCTGGCTGCTTACCGTTCATTGGTTTTTGCACGACCACTAATCAGAGCGACGCGCGCATTGTCTCCGTGGGGACCGGCCGGCACCGGCACCGGCACCGGCACCGCTAGCGCCGAGCGGGAGCTCCCGGACACGACTCCCAGCTCAGAACCTCAATTGTTTCATACCAGTATGAAGAGCACACAAACTTAAGAAAATGCAGTGTCTCGAAGCCTGTGTGTTGTTAGCCGTTTTGTTGCTGTGACGGTGCACGGTGCACGGTGGGCTGACGCTGACGAGCGGCGGCGCGGGGTCAGTGCTCCCTGCTCCCCGCGCTAATGTCAGCCGGTCAGCAAACATTACGCGCCTCGCGCCTGACATAACCGCGCCACTTGCGGGCGCGCTGCATCCGCCGCGGCCGCGACGTAACAGCCGACGCACGCGCACGCGCCGCTCCGCGAGGAGGCGTCGCATGCAACAACCATCAAAAACCTCCTTCCGTGTTTGTTTTTTTAAAATCGACCTACTTCTAATTTACACGAACGTAACTGAGCGACGACTTCAGCACCTAAATGCGATCACACTGTTAAAGCAGCGTTATGTGCGAGGATGTGTTGCGAGGCAAATGTTTTTCATTAACCAATAGTGCAGTGTGAGCTGCGCCACACGCACACTCCTGATATGTAACCTATATAATAAGAATTCATTTATGTTAATAGACAGTATTTACACAGCACCCGTTTCACTCGTCTCCTCGATCGCCTCCTTACATGGCGACATTGTCTTGCTTGAACGCTTCATTTACCTCGCCTCGCTTCGCTCAGCTGTTTCCACCAGAGATGTGCTGAGCGAGGATGTGTTAATGAAACGTTTCTATTGGCTAATGAAAATACATCCCTCGCAAAACATCCTCGCACATTATGGGTGGAAACGTTGCTTAACGTACTATATTTGTTGCAGACTGGTGGAGCTGGACGTGACACCATCGCCGGCGCTGCCGCTGGAGGCGCTGGCGTGGCGGCTGGCGGCGCTGCTGGGCGGCGCGGGCGAGGCGGCGCGGCTGGCGGGAGCGGCCCGAGCACTGGCACGAGCCGCGCCCGGGCTGCCCGCCGCCGTCGACGCGCGCCGGCGCCAGCTGGACCAGGCCGTGCACGGTCAGTACCGCCGTACTGCCGTACTGCCGTACTGCCGTACAGGCGTAAGACGTCCGCTGTTGGGTATACCTCCAGTTGCTGAACCCGTGAACCCGCGGCAGGTCATCCGTCCGTCTCGTTGATGGACGTCCTATGCTGCGCTTGCCGATCCGCGGTCTCCATTCGAGAACTTTTGGAACTGGCGAAGCACTGTAACGACTCGATTTTTAAATATATGTTAAGAATTTCTGAAGTACCTTATTACGCTGTCTTCGGGCGGTAAAACTTTAGCATTTGATAACGGGTTTTCAAACTAACGTGGTTTGAAACTGACGTCGTGTGAAAATCGAGTAGTTACGGTGCCAGCCACTGCGTACCCCATCCCGCCCCGCTGCTGCACAGGTGGTTGCGGGAGAATTGCTCTCCGCGGAGGCAAAACAATAACAAGTCATTAACAGTTGATTCAACAACCGTAACTGACCCAGTTGCGGCGGCGGCGGCCATTACCGCCGCGACACCTGCTGCGCTGCGAGCTGCGCAATAACAGCCGATCGAGGGGAGGGGGGGCGATTGGCATGTGCTGCGATGCTCGGATGCACATAAGTGAAGATCAAATAGTAAACCTTTATTCCTCGCTGGCTATTGCATGAAATATTGCGATTGTATTGATTTATTAATTAATTGTTTGATGAAATTAGACATATTAATAGTTAGTGGTAGAGTATCTTCTTCTCGGCGAGGCCCGAGCGTCACCGCGCGACAAGTCTCGCGCCGCCCCCCGCGGCGCAAGCTTTCTCTTTGCGCCGAGCCATTAGCGCAATTAATATGAATTAATAACATGTTGGTACACATCTGAAAGTCGCGACGAACCGCGCTGCGGAAGCCCGCGTCGCTATCTGCCGCGCGGCGCGTCGCGGAGGCGGAGGCCGGCCGCGCCAACAGATCACTATCGAAAGCTATGGAAACAATTACGATTTGTTGCGGCTAATAACATGGAAGTGTAATGCTTCATATCCGCGCATGCGCCTTGAGCGGCTTGCGAAACGCTCGCCTTCGCCGCGAGGCTGCCCCCGTGACCGCTCGTATCGATCACAAATACAGTCAATCTACCCATACTACGACTGTAGGGATTCTTTCAGTAACAGCTTCTACAATAAAGGTATATACAACGGCCCCCAATTTGTCCACGGTTAGCCACCGTTGCATGGAATCCGTAGCTTCGCCGCCGTATGTAGAGTTCTTTCGTTTTATTTGACGTTACCGACTTGTTTGATGTTTCAAATTACCAGAGAAAACATGTGGTCATCGAATGGTTTCGTAACACGAAAGTGGCATCACGCTTAGACAAATTGAAAATTTCTTGCCATTTAAGTACTTATGTATTTTAGAGGCAAGTAACTCGACGGAAAGTGCCGCTCTCGTGTTGTAATGCTGCGGTGAAGTAGCTCATTCAAATATGAGCACAGTCAACGATTGCTAAAGTACCTGCCTGCTTTTATAGTTGAGTGAGATTGGCTGGCTGTAGTATGTTGTGGTCCCTTTATCAAATGAAGGGCCATGCATGGCCATCGCTACATCTCCGTTATAGAAATAGAAGTAAACTTTATTGTATGACTGTGTACATAATAGGGTGGTTAGAAAAGGTAAATAAGCCTCAACAGTTTGTCCATTTCGGACGTACAATATAAAAACTCATTATATAATTTATCGTAAATAACAGCTATAATTATTTACGCGCACATAATAATGAAATATTTCAATGACCAAAAAAATATTTTGTATCATAAAAGGTTTTATTTATAAGCCAATTTTTGAGTGTAAACTTCAACTTTTTACCCTCTAGCTTTTCTAGTTCTCGTTGGCGCTACGGTTCTTAGTTCTCAAGATATCATATGGCGTACCCTTACCTCCGGTACCCACAACGGCGATGGCAGCGCTGGCCCTCGCTTCGGGAGAAAATTTTCTGGTGCTTAATTTAAAGTTGTCTCTCGTGCAACTTCCCACAACATTTTGGTACCCTTCGCCAGCTGGCGCCCAGTCTGGGCGACGGCTGGTAGACGGGCACGTGTGGGGTGGTTGAGTGACCGTCCCTGTGGCATGCGGCAGGTCTGGGCACGCACGGGCTGACGGCGGGCGGCGACGGCCAGCTGGTGTCGCTGCATGCGGCGCTGCGGGACGAGCTGCACGCGCACCAGGACGCCTACAAGCAGGCGCTGCACAAGATACACGAGCTGGTGAGTGCCGCACGCGCGACGGGACCCAGCACCGCCTTGAAATAAGCACGGGTTCTATGCGCTGACTCAACCTTATAAACTCAACTACTCAATGTACCTACGTAAGGCATTCGTTCTCAAAGCTTTGCATCGAAAAATTTTTCTAAACACGTGTTGTGTGTTCACACCTTCGCGATTCACGGCAACTGTAAATGAAGTAGGCATGACAGACCAGTACCCGTTTCGAGGCAGTAGGGCCTCCACCTACGGAACAAGCAGACCGGCGTGGAGCTCACACAGTGAGCAATGGAGTGTTGTGTTGTTGCAGTCGGCGGTGACGGCGGTGGCGGCGCCGGCGCAGTCGAGCCACCAGCGGCTGCTGGCGCTGCGCGCGGGCGAGGTGGAGCAGCGGCTCATCGACAACGCGTCGCTGCTGGCCGCCGTGCAGCGCGCGCCCCCCCGCCTGCCCGCGCTCGCCGCCGCGCTCGCCGCGCGCGTGCGCTGCGACAAACAGGCGCTCGCCGCCGCCGGCCTCGCGCGCCGCGCCATGCCCGCGCCCCACGTGCCGCCGCACGAGGACACCAGGTGTGTAGCGACAAACAGGCGCTCGCCGCCGCCGGCCTCGCGCGCCGCGCCATGCCCGCGCCCCACGTGCCGCCGCACGAGGACACCAGGTGTGTAGCGACAAACAGGCGCTCGCCGCCGCCGGCCTCGCGCGCCGCGCCATGCCCGCGCCCCACGTGCCGCCGCACGAGGACACCAGGTGTGTAGCGACAAACAGGCGCTCGCCGCCGCCGGCCTCGCGCGCCGCGCCATGCCCGCGCCCCACGTGCCGCCGCACGAGGACACCAGGTGTGTAGCGACAAACAGGCGCTCGCCGCCGCCGGCCTCGCGCGCCGCGCCATGCCCGCGCCCCACGTGCCGCCGCACGAGGACACCAGGTGTGTAGCGACAGACAGGCGCTCGCCGCCGCCGGCCTCGCGCGCCGCGCCATGCCCGCGCCCCACGTGCCGCCGCACGAGGACACCAGGTGTGTAGCGACAAACAGGCGCTCGCCGCCGCCGGCCTCGCGCGCCGCGCCATGCCCGCGCCCCACGTGCCGCCGCACGAGGACACCAGGTGTGTAGCGACAAACAGGCGCTCGCCGCCGCCGGCCTCGCGCGCCGCGCCATGCCCGCGCCCCACGTGCCGCCGCACGAGGACACCAGGTGTGTAGCGACAAACAGGCGCTCGCCGCCGCCGGCCTCGCGCGCCGCGCCATGCCCGCGCCCCACGTGCCGCCGCACGAGGACACCAGGTGTGTAGCGACAAACAGGCGCTCGCCGCCGCCGGCCTCGCGCGCCGCGCCATGCCCGCGCCCCACGTGCCGCCGCACGAGGACACCAGGTGTAACGTGTAGCGACAAACAGGCGCTCGCATCGAGTCCGCAGCCAGATCAGAGAGATGCATATCCCGTGATCATATCAGTTCATTCATACTAGGTATATAATCAGTGGGTCGCACGAGCCGAAGACCTGGGAAACTTTTGACTATTTACAGAACGCTTTAAAGAACGCTAAAGTAAACGAGGGCAAACTACGCGCTTTACGCCAAGCCCAAGCGCCGCTCCGTCATCCCCGAAGCCGGTGGCATATAATCTGGCAAATAATTGTTGTCCTGAAAGTATTTTGAAGATAACTAGAAGTTGGCCAAGACCAGCGAAGCCAAAACAGACGGATCGCATCCCCTGCGACGTAACCCCGCAACGTCGACTGCCAATACAATTAAATCGCATCCAACGTTAGTACAGCTTGTGTGCAGTTGTGACAATTATCTACAATGGAATGCAATGAAAATTGAAAGAGCAATCGCCAGTTGGCAGTTATAATTTGGAATGCACTGTACTGGCCCTAAAAACAGTCTCAACAAAACATATTCATGTTGTCATGTTGTAGATAGCTAAACACGCTACTAGTCGATTAATTTGTATAGTTGGCTCGGTCGATCTTAAAGTTCTGGAAGCGTATCAAAACCTTGGAAATGGAAATATTTTGTAAGTTTACGATTATCGCGGCTTCCTGTTGTAAAGTGTTATTTGGCGATTACTGAGCAGCAGCAGGAAGCGCGCTGCGAGGGCCGCGCGGTTAACAGGCGATTAGCATAAGCGCGAGATGTTTATTACGGACGCATTCCACACTTGAATATTATGCGAGTAGATCTTATCGTTATACCGCGCTTAGTTAAATTACTTCAGGTGTTACATTGTAGTTTAATAGCGTTTAATGTCCGTCGAGGCACGCCGCCACAGGATACCTAAGTAATTAAATATTATAGCTAGTGCTCGTACGCTGCGGCCACGCGCCGCGCCGCGCCGCCGCGCCGCTGATGGCCGTGCTCTGCTCACAACACAACACAACACAACACAACACAACAACAACAACAACAACAACAACAACAACAACAACGAGACCAACTCGTAGCCGGCGCGCCGCTGCGACAGTGGACTCGCTTTTCGCTGCATCGCTCAGAGATGTACCTATCTATTCTAGAAACCTTAGTAAATATTCACTCTCACAATGTAACACAATTAATGAAAGCGACTTCCATGAGAATAAATCTCTAGATTTTTTGTGCGGAACTCTATGTTCAAGACTTTTACGTTCACAAATGGTTGGAAAAACTACGAATGTGCTCTCTATCTCGAGATGAGCGCAGGCCGCGTCGTTAACCAGCATTATAAAACAGATTAGTTCGATATTACAGCACATTAGATAACCGCGCATTCCGCCGTGTTGGCTTTCCCTCGCCCGTGTCAGCTTAACAAACCGCACAAAAGACGTGGTCGACAATTTCCTCCATTTGCACCCGCATGCTCCGTGAACCGCCTGCAGCTGCACGCCAAATGGAATAATAATCATCTGATTCCATCGCGCGGCGGCCTTTGGTAGCTTTCGTTTTCTCGCAGTGTTTAAAGCTGTTAACGCCATAAAAGTATCGGCGCGGCCGGCAGGTGCGCCGCGTGTGGAAAGCGATCACTTGTACTTCTTCCTCGTGCTAATTACCTACTGTATTTTGAACTGTATAAAAAATCTCTTCATCGTGGCTCTCATCCTGCTACATGTAGCTGAGACGGTTCCCGCGCCGACGGGCGACGGCCGCGCCGTGTCCTCCGGCGACGACTTTTATCGATTTATCGGTTACTGTTGAAATCAAAAGTAACGAGCCCGCGCCACGCGAGGCGCAGGCGCAGCAAACCGCCGCGAGGTCGTGGGACCGCAGCCATAACCGTTTCAGACCTACATATTTTGTACATTTATGTATATTGCACACGGTTAATCACAAGCGTGCTAAATCACAAACGATCGTAAAGAACCCAAATTCATTCACAGCCATTTTATTTCTCAACTCAACTCGACCGCGCCTTCAAGATATGTACCTATCAAAATAAAATACGGTCTATCTTAGCAGCCCTTCTTCTTCTTTCTTAAGAGCCCGTCTTCAAGTATCAGTCAGCGTGTGCGTTGTGCAACTTTTTGTGAGCGCTCGCGTCAAGTGGCGGTGCAGCGGGCTGTCCCGGGTCCGGGTGCTCCCGCGCTGCGGCTGTGCTGCCCCGCGGCGGCAAGCGGCGCGCTTATTAGTAGAAGCTGATAGAGCAGCAGAAGTTAAACTTGCTCTGGCTCTGGCCACAGGATAAATAATAGTACTTAAGTACTCTGGGACCAGTTCATCTTGCTTGGTTATGGGGCCACCTATGCCAGCAGGGCTACTATGAAACTAGAAACTCGAAGTTAGTGTCGTGCCTTCCCTCTAAGTCAAAGTCAAAGTCAAAATATCTTTATTCAATTTAGGCTAGGTAGGTATAACAAGCACTTATGAATGTCAAAAAAAATCTACCACCGGTTCGGAAAAACCTCTGCTGAGAAGAATCCGGCAAGAAACTCAACGAAGTATATAGATATATAATATATACATATATATTTTATAACAGATTTACAATATTATTAAATGATATGTATACATCACAAGTATTTAACACAACTTTATTTTTAACACAGTAGGTTCGCTATTTGAAGGGATCGCTAATGCGGATCGGAATTATTTCCAAATATCCCTGTCCATGATATAATCATTAATCTGACACTTATACTGTTTAATACGAGAGCGAGCGATACTTCGAGTTTCGAGTTTCGTAGTAGCCCTGCTGGCGGCTCTCAACTGAACCTAACTGGCCTGGTGTTAGTCCCAGAAAATCGTGATTGAATCGGGTTTTACTCTCCGTAGAACCTTCTAATAGAGAACGTTATAATGACACTAGCTTTTGCCCGCGACTTCGTCCGCGTGGAATAGTAACTTTGGAAAGTGTTTAAGTTATTTAGGGTACCTATTCTGCCAATAATAGCACATAGAAACCTCTACGGTTTACTGAAAATAAGCTATTTTAATACATGCTTTATATCTAAACTATTTTTTTTGTTCTTCCATTCGTTCTAAAACATAAATATTTTGCGGGTAGCCATATTTAGCAATACGACATGTATTCTACCCTGCCAACACAAAAGATTAGTCCTTTTCATAGTGAACTCTTGACATCTTACGTCCTTTATTGTAAGTTAGGAGGGTAGGATTATAATTAAGACGTCATTCTTACTAAGCATAGCTACACATTTTTCGGATAAGTATACTTATAGAAAATTTGTTTGGAATTCCTTAAGAACTTTCATCCCCATATTTTCAAGTATGAAAAATGTCGAAATGTGAAAAGAGCCGGAACAAATGTTTTTTAGGGTTCCGTACCTCAAAAGGAAAAAAATGGAACCCTTAGACCCTATATCCCGTAAACGCGCGGAGTATGTATCGAGTTGAAATTAAAACCCTAAACTCAGGTCAATAGTCCCGAAAGCTGTGAAAAAATCGAACTTCTAAGTTAACGCAATCAAAAGCTACAGTCATTAAAAAAGTGTTTCCATACAAATCGCCTTAACTGAAAAAGGTTTAGGGTACTTCCGGCTGTCCTAGAAACTTGGAATTTTGTATAAAGGTAGCTCTATTAGCAATTTTTTTTCCTAACACTGGATATTCATTCATAAATACCTACGTACGGAACCCTTGATGCGCGAGTCTGAGTCGAATTTAACCAGTTTTTTTTGTTCTTATCGAATACCTAAACATAAAGATTCATCGATTTATCTTTGATAATGACGACGTTCCATATAAACTTTCATCCCCTATTTCACCCTCACACAGGAAGAATTTTAAAAAACGCGCGAACAAATATCTATTTATCTCTTATCACGTGCCCAAATGCCAAGTTTCACAAAGAACCATCGATTTATCTTCGACAATGACGATCTTTATATATAAACTTTCATCCCCTATTTCACCCCCATACAGGAAGAATTTAAAAAAACGCGCGAACAAATGTCTATTTATCTCTTAATCACGTGCCGAAATGGCAAGTTTAATAAAGACTCATCGATTTATCTTCGATAATGACGACCTTCCATATGAACTTTCATCCCCTATTTCATCCCCCCACAGGTCGAATTTTCAAAAAATTTTCAAATTTCAAATACCGACTTATTTTTATTAAGTTCCTAAATGCCAAGTTTCATGGTTTTATCTTCGACAGCGACGAACTTCCACCATATAAACTTTCATCCCCTATTTCAACCCCTTAAAGCCTCTTTTTCGCGATAAAACATAGCCTATGTTCTTTCCCATGGTCTATTCTATCTCTGTACCAAATTTCATCCAAATCGGTTCAGCGGTTTTGGCGTGAAAGCGTAACAGACAGACAGACAGACAGACAGACAGACAGAGTTACTTTCGCATTTATAATATTATAGTATGGATGTTAAAATAGTGTGCGTGACACTGTTGCCTGACTGCTACAGCGTGTCGTGTGTGTGTACAGGCCCGTGGCGGGCGTGCTGATGAGCTACTCGCGCGGCTGCGCCACGCTGCTGGCGCTGATGACGGGCGGCGCGCCCCCCGCGGCCCCCCGCCCCCGACACCCCCGACACCCCGCCGAGCCCTCCCCGCCGCGCTCGCCGCCCGACTCCTCCAGCGACGGCTACCACCCCGATAGTGATCACTCACCTCCACTCCCGCTCACGGACAGGTACGTGCCACTCGTAGCTTAGTTTAATAGCCTCGATATAGACATCATTTCGCGGTGCGAAAAACGACAACATTGCCAAAGCCTTCGTCGCGGAACAAAACCGACAGCAAACGGGTAAGAGGCGCGAACGCGAACGTGCCGCGAAGCCGCGGAGAAGATATGAATCGGATCTCATCGGATCGGATCGGAACTCGTAACGAGTATAGGGCGTGTTGTACCTAAAGAAGTATTGCGTTGGTTGCAGGGGCGCGGAGGTGGCAGGCGCGGTGGCGGCGTACGGCGCGGCGTGGGCGCGGGCGGCGGCGCGCTGGCTGCCCGCGCTCGCGGACCTGCCCGAGCTGGCGCGCGCGCCCACGCTGCCGCACAAGATCGTCTTCTCCGTCGTCGTTGTGAGTACTAACACCTGCTCTATACTTACTTGTACCCACTTGTACGCTATGGATATTCATACAAATAGTTGTAAATCGACCCCGTCTAGAGTAATATTTAATTAACACTCGCGTGCGAATGACAAAACAAATCGTGCGGCAAGCGGTACGTCACAAGAGGTATGCTCGAATGAGGATTATGAGGATAATTATTGGAAATTAATTTTCTTTCGGGTTCCACGCGGAATACGAGGCGAGAGTGTAAATGAAGTGCACGTAAGAGTATTTGGTTGACGTCTCTTTCATATTAAATATAATGACCCGGATAACTCACGTCTCCGGACGTCCGTCGTCGGACGTGAGTTATCCGGGTCATTATATTTAATATGAGTGAGTCTCACGGTAGTTTCATGTTCAAAATTGACGTCTCTTTCTCTGATTCCAGTTATCTTTTCGCGCCGCGATAAGTCTGCGCGATAAACGACTGAACGAGGTGAAGGCGCTGCTGGGCGTCGAAGAGGGCGCCGACGGCGCGGGCGACGCGGCGGGCCCCGGCGGCGAGGGCGGCGAGGGCGGCGAGGGCGGCGAGGGCGGCGCGGCGGAGGCTGTGGCGCGGCTGGAGGCGGCGGCGCTGCGCGTGCTGCGCGCCGGCGCGGGCCGCTGCCCGCTGGCCGACACCGAGCGGACCGTCGTGGCGCAGGTGGGTAACGTGTGCGGTGTGCGGTGTGCGGTGGGCGGTGGGCGGTGGGCGGCCTCTCGGCTGACTAACACGTGACACCTTTCTCGCGCGCGGTTGACGAGACGAATCGCGAGGCAAATCACGAGAAGTCTCGCCTCATGTCGCGCTCGCTTAGAGAATGTTTATTTTGCTCGATTTGAGGGACTTAAACGCGACGCGTGCGTGCATGTGCATATTCACATTCGCAGTCTCCTCATAACATTGAATATTATGAAGAAAATCGTTAATTATTATTACCCGACTGCGAAGAAGGATGATTATGTGTTTGACGCGTATGTATGTATGTAAGTATGTATGTATGTATGTCTATTCCTACGTCCTCTCGTAACTACTCAACGGCTGAACCGATTTTGATCAATGATACGTCAACGTCATTGGATTCGTCTTGATGACGCGAGTGACACTGGGTACATGAAATTCTTGAAAAATCAAAATGGCGGATTTTTGCGCCAAATTGTAAGTTTTCAAAAAATGATTTTTTTTCGTAAGTAGTATTTCAAACTTAATAATTAAAGACCACTAAATATTGTACTGTTCGGTAGGTTCTTTTAATTTTTTAATTCTGTCGATCCTTAATGCTCCACTCATCCGCTTAAATATTGAAGATCCGTCAAATTAATGAATTCGCTTAAAGCTGCGTACGGGCAGCGCGTACGTTGGTACGCGTAGTCGATTACGCGTACAGCTTCTGTACGGACCGCCACGAACCTAAACGCGAGCATAATCGATCCATAGCGCTACGAGCTCACGAGCTCCAGAGCTTTATCCATTTTGCCGTCCAAATATCGCGTACCAGAACGAGCGCGTCCTTTTTGACGCGCATCAAAGACCGACTCCCGGCGAATCGCCCGCAAGTCAATTCACGCAGCACGCGTTCGCCAAGAGTGTACGCGTAGCTGCACATAGGGACATGGCGTTCCAGGACACGCGTAACAGACTACGCGTACCAATGTACGCGCTGTCCGTATGCAGCTTAACGTTTGACAATTGTTTTTGTTTTTTATTTTGTACAATGAATTTTAGTCGCACGCCAGTGATAACTATCATAGAATTGAAGTCATAACGAAGAAATTGTAAATAGAGTTAATATTTCCATGTATAATGCGAGGTGCCGTGCGAGATATATCCTGGCGGGTGTTGCAGGTGGCGGGCACGCTGCGCGAGTACCCGGGGCTGGCGCGCGCGGCGCCGCTCCGCGCGCTGGGGGCCGCCGCCGCGCGCGCCGCCTGGCGCCTGGCGCTGCTGCCGCCGCTGCGGCTCGACACAGACTTCAGCGCCAGTGAGTGCCCCTGCCGTCTGCCCCACACACCACACCCCACACACCACACACCACACACCACACACCACCGGCATGACACTATATTGCACTCTACGATATTAACTTCACTATCCCCGCGACCCGTTTACTCGCGGCTTAGATTAATGATCCAGCAGTTGAATCGAAATTCCAAGATCCCATGGGAATTTCCGAAAATTACATCATAGTCATTGATGCTACATTAAAAATAGCATCCTAAGTCGAGCCGTTTGATCATGAAGAGTAACAAATAAAAAATCCAGTGGGAATTTTCAAAAAATACATCATGGTCTTCACTGACATTACTTTAAAAACAGCTGTGCTAAATTTCATAACCCTGAATTCAGCGGTTATGATTTTAAAGTTTTATACCGATCCCGTACAAATATCGGGATGAAAAGTATATACATTCATAATTTCATCCAAATCTGTCCAATCATTTTAGCATGAAGAAGTTACAAAAGCAAACACACACACACACACACATGCTCACTAACTGTCGAGTTTATAATATTAATAAGATTAAGATCCGAATGAATAAAATATCAATGATTAAACTCTCGGCCCTACCTTCTAATGCGGTTGGCCTGGATTAATCTCTCAGCCCTACCTGCCGCTGCGGTTGGCGAGGATTAAGCTCTCAGCCCTACCTTCCGCTGCGTTTGGCGCGGATTAAGCTCTCAGGTCTACCTTCCGCTGCGGTTGGCGCGGATTAAGCTCTCAGCCCTACCTTCCGCTACGGTTGGTGCGGATTAAGCTCTCAGCCCTACCTTCCGCTGCGGTTGGCGTGGATTCCGTTAAATTCGCAGTTATCGACTGCACAAAAGTGTTTCCACTGAATGTCTATGAAACCAAAGAGCGGAGTCTGCTCCGCTTGCATTACATAAGTTTAAAAGTCCAGCCAATTAATGTGAATTAATTGTCATTGTCAGCGCGCTTCGATCCCGCGCGGCACGTGCGCTGGTGCGCGGGCGGCGCGGAGGCGGGCGCGGGCGCGCGCGGCGCCGTGCGCTCGTTCGTGTGGCCCGCGCTCATGGACGGGGACCGCTGCCTCTTCCGCGCCGTCGTGCTCACCGACGCTTGACCGCCAGCCGCCAGCCGCCAGCCGCCAGCCACCCCTGCTGCTGGGATAGGGCTCTGTCTATAGCTAATCGTCTTGCTTGTTCAAATTTTAACACATGAACGATCACACATTAGGGATTACATGTTTGGGATGTATTAAACAGGGACTATTTTAAAAAGTAAAAAAGGTGCTGAAAGTAGACTCGTTATTAAGATTGTTTAGACGCTTGAACGCCTCCATTGGTCGCGGCTGTCTGTTAAAGCGATGGTCACCGACAATACGTAGCGTTGTGTATTTTGTCTTGTACTGACTGTGTATAGTCCATTGTAGATATTATTAAATAAGTTATATTAATTTTAATGGTAGTATCATTTGCTACCCTGTTTCCCTCTTACCCCTCATCCTGTAATAATAACTAATAAAACACGCATCACTTCTTTAAACTATAAGAAGGTAAAAGAAAACAGGAATAAGCATCATAAAGCCTAGGTACTCGTATAGTAATTCTGATCTAGTTTATCCGGTTTCCGGAGCAAGGAACAAGAGCCTGCGTTTTTCTTCTCCGTAACTCTAAATTATTAGAAAGAAACAATTTATTGCACTGAATCGGCTCACACGCAAACAACAAAGTAACACAGGTAGTAAATACTGACACATTGCAAAATTATGAAGATATAACCTTGTATAGATGAACCATCTAAACATTGGGCGATTGACAGTCACAGTTTAATAGGGACCCTATCAAGATGGTCACTGACGCTAATATAATTTTAAAATGGCAGACCTGGCACTGCCCTGGGGCAAGGATATCTCCAATTGTTAATCGGTAAGCGGTAGCGGCAACGGCATCTTGAGGACGCTTGCTAAGCGTTATGACAGTCCCCTCGTATGGCATATGGTGAGGAAGGCTATAGGTGCCACTAGCTAATAGTTATAGTTATCTTTGTAAGTCTTTACGAACATAGAACTTAAGCATTTATTTTACACACTAACCAAAATACTTATACCTTAGATGAATGATTGGTCTCGCGCGCTCGCTCGACTAGATACCGCGCTAACTAAAAACAAAACGTTCGTGAATGCGGCAACTCAATATTGTAGTGTGCGTAAGAACGGTGTAAGACAATTTGCAAGGATGCTAGTGTGCGTGACGAATTGTGTTGCCAGCTGCTCCACTGTTACCCGAATTATTGGGAAAATAAATTATTCTGTGGTCTATGAAGTTACTGGTTACAAAATGTATCTTGGGAAATACTTAGAAATTAAGAAGTAATTAAAAGTCAATGTATTAATATGTTTGTGTATAGGTTAGGCGTAGGTTTCTTCTTTAAAAAAATGGTAGGTATGATGTAGGTATATCAATGATCAGGCCTCACTTTTAATTAAAAAATATATATATTAAGGACATTCAATATTTACAAATTATTACTGAAAATTCATGGACTGAGTCACCAACTAAGAAGTTTGCGTACTTAACACGTTGCACCTATAGTTAAACCTAATATTTTTCCCGTAATACCTAAGTAAATCAGCTGATCGGGCTTTTGACTGGGAAGACGAAAAACATTTTTAATTTTAGGACAAATTCACCCCTTAATTAAATAGTGTCGGGTAACAATTTATACACCTTCAGTGTATAATATCACAAAGATAAACATTAAATAATATAGTACTAGGTTATGTATATATAATAATTACGTTAGATACTTAAATAAAATAAGTTATTAAAATTTATCATCATTTAATGATGATAACAACAAAATTCAATTTATTAAAATCTCAACCACGGGGAATTTGATTCTTGTGTACGCGGCAACACAGAATGGCGTTTAGGGTTCATGTTATTTTATTTTGTAATTTCGAAATTATACGATATTTACTGATGGTATGTGATCCCAGTGTCCTTCTTATTTCTTGTAGTATTCATTTTAAACAGTTTCACTGCGAAAACTGGCATTTTACTTCGGTTTATGACCAAAATTTAACAAAAATTCGGGACATGCACATTACGCACAGTTTGCAACGCGACTGACTCGCCTCGGGCTCAGGTACGCCAATTTCGGCGTACTATTTGTTGCCGCATTTGACAAGTACGCCGGCGGTATCTAGTCGAGCGAGCGCGCGAGACCAATCATTCATCTAAGACTTAACTTATATAGATGATTGTAAAAATTATCTGAAATAAAAAATTATTATTATTATTATAATCCTGTCCATTTCGTCACGTATTGAAATAAAGCGGTCATAGACATTATATGAAATCGTATTCTATTTTATATTTGTGTGTTTTAGTTTGTGTCCATCATTTGCTCATGGACTGTATGTAATACAATGCTACGAGGAACACACCTTACTTACGTCGTGATTACAAATTCAAAAACCTGATCCGTGTCTAAGCATACGTGTCTATGTGAACTGATTTGAGCAAATGTAAAAAAGCAGGATCATAATCTGTTTAACCTCATCAATTAAAAACCGGCCGAGGGCGTGTCGGACACGCTCAAAATAGGGTTCGGTAGCCATTACGAAAAAATTAAGTAATATTTTTCTAAGGATTTCGTATTTTATACGGAATCTTCCAAGTTTAGGTATATTTTATACCTTAGGCTGCTATTTACTCGTAAACTACTAATAATTCTCAAGCAAACTTGGCCGCTATAGTTTTCCTTGAAAGTTTGATATACTTATTACCATCCTGAATTTTTTCAAATTTTTCCACTCACCGGTTTAGATTGTAGAGGGGGGGGGGGACGCTCGATTTAAATGAAAATTTGCAATTTAAAGTTGAATATTTCACAAACACATCACTGAATCGAAAAATCGTCTTAGCGAACCCCTAATGATTTTAAAAGACTTACCCAACGATACCCCACACTATAGGGTTGGATGAGAAAAAAATCATCCCCACTTTACGTCTATGGGAGGTACCCTAAAAAATTTTTTTTTAATAACTTAATTGTACGATTTTGTCCGCATAGTTTACCTTTATATTCATGTAAAATTACAGCTTTCTAGCATTGATAGTCCCTGAGCAAAGCCGCGGACGGACTGACAGACAGACATGGCGAAACTATAAGTGTTCCGTTTTTGTCATTTTGGCTCCGGAACCCTAAAAATGTGCAAGTATTTTCCATACCAAAGAAACGTTTAAAAATCATACGCAGTAGCGAAGTATGTTTGCCGACAGCTAAAAAAGACCGCGGTTGCTGTTTTTCTTCGCATTAAACATCTGCAACTTACATTTAAATGTTCAGGCGTGATAACCTCGTTTAATTAAGGCAACTGCCCGATCCAATGCAGAGTTGATATTGATACAGATCGAGCGGCAACGGTACACTTATGTGCATTCCGGTGATTGCATCGGACGTGCAACTATACGAGTATATTGCGATTTGCGATTTTCTTGAGCCGACTGCAAACTAACAGACTATTTTCTCGCTCAAGAAACGAACAAAAGATATAAGATCCTGTGTGAGTAAAAGAGACACATATATTAATAGTTGATCGCTGGCGGTTCACACTGCCGGCGAGAACTCGCTCTTACATCATTTGTCGCAGCGACAAGAGCTATAAGACTCGCTGAGCTATAAAACTAGCTCAGCGATACTCGCTCAGCGCTGTTAGCTTGGCGGCCGCCCGGCTCGAGCGAGTAGAGCGAGTAATCGCCCGTCGTGCTCGAACACTCGCTTCTCGCTGCTCGCCCACTCGTTTCTAGTTACTCGCTCTGCTCGCTTCTCGCTCATCGTCGGCGGTGGGACGAGTGCCTAAAACCAGTTGTTAAAGAAAGCAGCACTCCACTGTGGGAACTGGATGCCGAGGTTCTGGCCGACGTATACCGGCGAGTAGCCGAGGCGCGCGCCAGAGGGGAACGTCCGTGCCCGGAAGAGATAAGGCGGTGGAGAGTCATCTCCCGCCAAACTCTCTTCCGGAAATGGCTGAAGGCTCTGGAGCGGCCGAGCGCCGGCCACTGACCATATCGGGAGTCCGGCCCGTCTTGGAAAGATGGGTCGAAAGGACATGGGGTGTTGTCTCCTTCCACCTAGTGCAGGCACTGTCGGGGCATGGCTGCTTCGGCAAGTACCTGTGCAAGAACGCAAGGAGGGAGACAACACCAACGTGCCACCACTGCGGCGGGGCAGAAGACACCGCGCAGCACACGCTGCAGATGTGTCACGCCTTTGACGGTCAAAGAGCATGTCTCAAGGCAGTAATAGGGAATGACCTCTCGCTGCCGGCCGTCGTAAATCCATGACCGAGTTGGGCGGCGGTGGTTGAACCACAACCGCGCAATCCCGCCCTAATGGGGACTGTGGGCGACGGGCACGGGGAAGCCCGTCCTCCGCCGATAACGTCCCCGAGCTGGTAGGCGCGCCAAGTGTTCCGGCGCGCCTACAGAGATGGAAATAAGGAGACGTAAGGTCCCCTGAGATGGGTCCACAAATGGACAACTGTCGCGCTTCCGGGCCATGAATGGTCACAGTTCCCACAGCCCGGCTGCTACAAAGGCAGCGAAGAGGAACACTGGTTTTTTTTTTTTTTTTTTTTTTTTTTTTTTTTTTTTTTTTTTTTTATTTTTTTTTAGTGGGTACACCTCCCCTTCTGTGGCGGGATTCCCACATGCCCAGGTTAGGTTAGGTTAGGTTAGGTTAGGTTAGGTTGGATTGTGGCCCCGAAAGCTAAGGCCTCCATCAGTCTTGCCGAACTCGGCCTTGAGTCGGTTAAAATAAGGGCGACGATGACCGGCTCCAGAATGTTGGAGGTGGGTGGCGAGCACCCTGAGGCCACTGCCGACCTCTTGGCCGCGAGGCTGAAGGTGGTCATCGGGGACCAGGCGGAGGTCACGCGGCCAACAAAGGTCGTTGACCTCAAGGTCACGGGCCTTGATGAGACAGTTGGCCGCGAGGAGCTGGCCGTCGCTTTGGCCAAAGTGGGTGGCTGTGCCTCGGACAAAATAAAGGTCGGAGGCATCAGGTCAAGTGCATGGGGGCAGGGCTCGGCCCTCGTAAGGTGCCCGGCGGTGGCTGCGAAGGCCATCGCTACTGCGGGAAAAGTCCCAGTTGGGTGGGTGGTGGCCGCCGTAAAGCCGGTCGAGGCCCTGCCCATGCGCTGCTACAAATGCATGGCGCTGGGCCACACCAGGGCTCTCTGCCCATCGGAAGCGGAGCACGGCTTAAAATGCTTCCGGTGCGGCATTGAGGGTCACCTGGCGGCCACTTGTGAGGCGGTGACCAAATGCGCGGTGTGTGCCCAAGCTGGCCGCCCGCATAAGCACAGAATGGGGGGATCAAACTGCATCCCCCCGACGGTAAGAGGGAGGACCCCAGCGGCCAGGGCCATCCCAATTCAGAGCCGACAGGCCAGTGAGGAGCTCGTGATGCAGATGTCCTAATGCCAGCACGCCTGCATTACGAGCTCCTACAGACGAACGCAAATCACTCCGCGCGCGCACAGGACCTGTTCATGCAGGTCCTTGCGGAGTGGCGCATTGACGTGGCAGTGGTTGCTGAGCCCTACTACGTCCCTCCTCAGCAAAACTGGGTCGGGGACACCGAGGGCTTGGAGAAAGGAGAAGGGTGCCGGCTACGTGGCAGTGAAATGGGGGGAAGTAGTGGTGATAGGTGTCTACTTCTCCCAAACAGGCCCTCAGGGAATTCGAGCAATTCCTGGGCGGCTTGGAGCCCGTGGTACAGAGAGCATCACCGGCTCAGGTGGTCCTGATGGGGACCTCAACGCCAAGTGCGCGGCGTGGGGGTGTCCCATCACAGACCAGAGAGGGGCACTTTTGCGGGACTGGGCGGCAATGGTCGGCCTGGTTCTGCAGAACCAGGGGACGGCCAATACCTGCTTTCGATGGCAGGGGGGTCGATAGTGGACGTAACGTTCGCTACTCCTGCCATCGGCGCCCGTATTGGTGATTGGCGCGTCCTAGAGGAGGTGGAGACCCTGTCCGACCACGCCTACATTCGGTTCAGGGTCTCCAAGGCGCCCCTTGGGCCTCAGACCCGGACGGCGGGTGAGCGGGGTGGAGACTTCCCCAAGTGGGCTATCTCCCGCCTCGACCTTGAGTTGGCAGAAGAGGCTGCCATGGTTCGGGCATGGAGCGCCGATCCCCTGAACACCTTGGGGGTCGATGAAAGAGCTGTCAGGTTCCGCGAAGACCTGACAGCAATATGCGACGCAGCCATGCCGAGGGCACGCCGATCCGCGCACAGACCGAGGGTCTACTGGTGGTCGCAGGACCTCGCGGAACTGCGAACCGCCAGTGATGCCGCCCGCCGTGCCTTCACCAGGTGCCGAAGACGGCGCACACGGGTGCCAGGTGAGGAGGAGAGGCTGCTTGCTGAACTCCGGGCAGCGAAAGCCGCCTTCCAGACGGCCATCGCGCGGGCCAAGGACTCTGCTCACACCGAGTTCTTGGCCTCGCTAGACGACGATCCGTGGGGGCGCCCGTATCGAATGGTACGGGCCAAGCTCAAGATGTCCCCCCCACTGAAGACTTTGAGCCGGGGCTACTGGCCGCAGTGGTGGAGGGCCTCTTTCCACCCAGCCCGCCCTTTGAGCCACCGCGGATGGCACCACCTACGGTCGAGCCCGAGGTGCCCCCTGATATTCCCCGATAACGGCGAGGAAATTATCCGGGCGGCGGGTCGGCTAAAGGGATGCCGGAAAGCACCTGGCCCAGACGGAGTGCCGGGAAAGGTGGTGTTAGTAGCCACCAAGCACCTGGGGGACCGCCTCGTTAGCCTAATGGACCAATGTCTGGCCACGGGGCGGTTCCCTCGAGCATGGAAGGAGGGCCGCCTGGTCCTCCTGCGGAAGGAGAGCAGACCGGCGGACTCCCCTTCCGGGTGGCGGCCGCTTGTTATGCTGGACGAATCCGGGAAGCTCCTCGAAAGGATAATTGCTTCCCGGATCGTCTGCCACCTGACGAGCGAAGGGCCGGATCTTGCGGAGAACCAGTTCGGGTTCCGGGTTGGGCGATCCACGCTGGACGCCCTATCCGTTCTGAAGGGGTTCACTGAAGATGCGGCCAGGAGAGGCCAGGGAGCCATGGCGGTGTCTCTAGACATTGCCAACGCCTTCGGGTCTCTCCCCTTCGGAGTGATAGGGGAGGCGCTCCGTTATCACAGAGTGCCCTTCTACCTCCAGAGGATTGTAGAGCACTACCTGATGGACCGGGTAGTGCTCTACATTGGAAGAGGGGAGAACGGATGGCCAGGGCGGTAGCCTGCGGCGTTCCGCAGGGTTCCGTGCTAGGGCCCCTACTTTGGAACGTTGGCTACGACTGGGTCATCCGCGGGAGAGTGCTGCCTCGGATGGCAGTCGTCTGTTACGCAGACGATACGCTCGTTGCTGTCCGAGGCACCACGTATGAGGAGGTGAGGAGGATGGCGGAGGTGGGAGCCACTCTGGTGATCCGGCGCATCGAAGCGCTGGGTCTCAAGGTGTCCTTCCGAAAACGGAAGCTCTCTGCTTCCGAGGGCCCAGGTGGAGGGTGCCACGAGGGTCTACCCTGCGCCTGAATGGGGAGGCCGTCGATGTGAAGGCCCACATCAAGTATCTGGGCCTTACCCTCGACGGAGAATGGGAGTTCGGGGAGCACTTCCGCAGGTTGGCTCCCCGACTCGTAGGCGCGGCGGGAGCCTTGGGGCGGCTTCTGCCCAATGTAGGCGGACCGAATGCCCCCTGCAGACGCTTGTTTGCAGGGGTCATTCGAAGTATGGCCCTATATGGGGCACCAATATGGGCAGAATCCCTTACCGCCACCACCAAAGCGTTGCTACGCAAGCCTCAAAGGGTGATGGCGGTAAGATGGCCCGGGCCTACCGGACGGTGGGCTGGGCAGCGGCTGGAGCTTTGGCCGGATCTCCCCCCTGGGAGATTGAAGCGGCCGTGCTCGCCGACGCCTACAAGGCGAAAGTGGAACGCAGGGAACGTGGCGAATCCCTGGCTCCCGAGGAGCTGGCCCGGGCCCGAGAGGTCCAGAGGGAAGAGGTGCTGGAGCGCTGGGCGGATGAGCTAGTGGAGGCTGAGTACGGCCTCCGCACGATCGAAGCCATCCGCCCTGTGCTCCAGGATTGGTGTCGGAGGGAACACGGGTCCCTTACCTTCCGCCTTGTGCAGGTACTGTCCGGGCATGGCTGCTTTGGGCGGTATCTCCATAAGGTTGCAGGAAGGGAGGCGACGGCGTCGTGCCACGAGTGCGGCGCCGATGAGGACACGGCGCAGCACACTTTCGAAGTGTGTACCGCCTGGGCCCAGCGGCGCCGCACCCTGATGGCGGCGATCGGTGGCGACCTCTCGCTCCCCAGCGTCGTGCAAGCCATGCTGGGGAGCGAGAGCTCTTGGGAGGCCGTCGCCTCCTTCTGCGAAGAAATCATTTCGCAGAAGGAGGAGAAGGAGCGGGAGCGCGAGAACGATCCCCTTGCGCACCCGCTCCGGCGCAGACGGTTGGGAAGAAGGCGACGACAATTCGCCGCCATTCTTTCCTAGTGGAGTCGGCTAGTGGGGATAGGGGCTCCCCTTCTAGCCAGAGCGACCCACAAGGGTAAGGGGGAACGAGTATTCCTGATCCCCCCTCACGGAGAGGAGGACCCGGCTAGACCGGGCCGGCCAGAGGGTGTCGTGGTGTCTCCCAGTGCTCCCATGGCACCCGCATACTTGGCTGGTGAGGGAATACCGGTGGGTTTTTAATGGGTAGGCCTCTCCCCTTCCTTCCTTCCCAATTGGAAGGAAGGAAGGGGAGAGGAGAGTCCCATACACCCCCTGCATCGTCCCCACGGTGCAGGGATAGTGCGTAACGCATTTTCCCACCGAAAAAAAAAAAAAAAAAAAAAAAAAAAAAAAAGGTTAGGTTAGGTTAGGTTGGGGTGCAATGTCGGATTCCTCCTCGCGTGCTCGGGCGTTACAACTTCCTACTATCCGAGGCATTGGCCTCATGGGGTAGGAAAGTGTAGCGTCTGGGCCTGGTGCATCCTGGGCAACGACGGCTAGTAAATTCATTAGGTGGATTTGCTAGCCGGCGGCCAATATCCGACCGGGGGGGAGGGTGTTGGCTTGGCGGGGGGAGCCAAAGGCAGAGGGCCACCGGTGAACCCTGCCAGCCAACGGGCCTGCGGGCCAAAGAGGGCGGCGTCCGGCCTTCGGCCGACGCCTTTGGACGGAGGCGAGCCTGAGCGAAGTACCTGTCCCTTAGGGTCAGGGAAAAGTGAGGGTGAGCCCATCGGGCGGAGGGCGTAAGCCCAGTGATGCCGGGGCGGCGCAGCCCTTTTAAGGGCTGTGGTCGCCGGACGTGACGACTGACTTTTTCGACGTGACTGGGGTAGGGGGTGTTGGTCTGGTGAGGGGAGCCCAAAGGCAGAGGGCCACCGGGCAAACCTTGCCAACCAACGGGCCTTCGGGCCACAAGAGGGCGGCGTCCGGCCTTCGGGCCGACGCCTTACAGACGGAGGCAAGCCCTTGCTTTTGCCTGTCTTAAATGATGGGTATTAAGTAAGGGTGAGCCTCATCGGGCGGAGGGCGCAAGCCCAATGATGCCGAGGCGGCGCAGCCCTTTTAAGGGCTGTGGTCGCCGGACGTGACTGACTTTCGACGTGACTGGGGTAGGGGGGGTGTTGGTCTGGTGAGGGGAGCTGCCGGGCGAACCTTGCCATCCAACGGGCCTTTAGGCCCTAAGAGGGCGGCATTTGGCCTTCGGGCCAATGCCTTTTTGAGGGGGGCGAGCCCAAGCTGAGTACCTGTCTTCATTAGACAGGGAAAGGTGAGGGTGAGCCCATCGGGCGGAGGGCGCAAGCCGCCGGGGCGGTGCAGCCCTTTTGAGGGCTGTGGCCGCCGTCTGAGGGGGGTAAACCCGAGCTGAGTACCTGTTCTCATTAAACAGGGAAAGGTAAGGGGGAGCCTTTGGGCGGCCCAAGCCTGGTAAGGTTTGTGGTCGTCCGGACACGACGACGCGACATGAGAGGACATAACTGACTGACTTACATGAGAGGACATTGACAAACTTGACACGACAGACGCGACGTGGCGGCACAGCGGGCGAGGGCGAGGAATCCCGGACCCGCATTGCACGTGCCGTCCTGGACGAGCACCCCTAAAATCCTAGGGGCGCAGAGAGGGAGCCCATCCCGGGCTGGCCTGCGGCGTCGCGGTGAAATGTTCGCGATCCCGTGGCGTCCGCATAAGGGCCGAGAGGGTAAGGTCGTGTTGTTTTTAGTCGGTATGCCCCCTCGTGGGGGAGAGCCCGACAGACCCCACCCGCTGCCTCGAGCGGGGGACATGCATAAGGCGCATTTTCAGCACGTTAAAAAAAAAAAAAAAAAAAAAAAAAGGTTAGGTTTGGTTAGGTTAGGTTAGGTTAGGTTAGGTTAGGTGGGGTTGGTCGCTGGAGACTTTAACGCCAAATCCGTGGCGTGGGGGTCCCCGCGACTGACGCGCGCGGCCATACGCTTGTAGAGTGGGCAGTGGCTACGGGGTTGGAGGTCCTTAACCAAGGGACGGTAGACACGTGCGTGCGGCAACAGGGTGGCTCCATCGTGGACATCACGTTCGCCAATGCCGCCCTGGCGCGCCGTGTCCAAGGCTGGGAGGTGATGGAGGGAGTGGAGACGCTATCGGACCACCGGTATATCCGATTCAAAGTCTCCGCCCACCATACTACCTCGGACGGCCTAAACCGTCCCCGACAAGGTGATAGCCCAAGGTGGGCGGTCAAACGGCTTGACCCTGACCTGCTGCATGCGGCGGCCTTGGTCCAGGCGTGGCCGGAAGCGCCCGAAGGAACGGTGGAGGAGCAAGCCACATGGCTTGGTGAGGCCATGGCTCAGGTGTGTGACGCTGCGATGCCGCGGGTCAAGCCCGCAGGGCCGAGGCGGAGTGTGTACTGGTGGTCCGCAGAGCTCACGCAGCTGCGCAATTCTTGCGTGGCTGCGAGACGCCAGTATACCAGGAGCCGAAGGCGGAGGAGGCGAGACCTAGCGGCAGAAGAGCGGCTATACGCAAGCTACAGGGCAGCCAGCCAAGCCCTAAGCGCAGCCATTGGCCGAGCCAAAGACCTGGCGGAGGAGGAAATGCTGGAGACATTGAACAGCGACCCGTGGGGGCGGCCGTACAAGTCGGTGAGGTGTAAACTTCGTCCTTGGGCCCCCCCACTCACGCAAAGTCTCCAGCCGGACCTCGTGAGCAGCATCGTGGGAGCCTTATTTCCTCAGAGAGGCGAACATCGGCCCCCGCGGATGGCTCCTGCGTCCCAACACGAGGAGGATCTTCCACCCGAGGTGACCGAAGTAGAGCTGGGAGCGGCAGTGCTAAGGCTTAAAGCCAGAAACACTGCCCCTGGTCCCGACGGCACTCCTGGCCGCGCCTGGGTGCTGGCGCTGGGGCCTTTGGACACAAAGGTGAGGGCACTTTTTTCCGCGTGTCTGGAACAAGGCACAATACCACGTTTGTGGAAATGTGGCCAGTTAGTGCTCCTTCGTAAGGAAGGGCGACCGGCTGATTCCCCCTCGGGATATAGGCCGATCGTACTTCTTGACGAGGGAGCAAAACTGTTTGAGCGGGTTGTCGCGGCCCGCATTACAAACCACCTAGAGGAGCAAGGGCCGGATCTGAGTGCGTACCAGTTCGGATTTCCGTCGGGGCAGATCCACCATCGACGCCATCGCGCGGGTGAGGGCCCTGGCGGATGATGCAGTTTCCCGGGGAGAAGTGGTGCTAGCCGTGTCTTTGGACATAGCCAACGCGTTCAACACCCTTCCCTGGGAAACGATCAAGGAGGCGCTCAGGTTCCATAATGTACCGGAGTACCTGCGCAGGGTAGTGGAGTCGTATCTCTCCGAGAGGACGATACGGTACCCTGCGCAGGGAGAGTGGGTGGAACGCGAAATGTCGTGCGGTGTCCCACAGGGGTCAGTCTTAGGACCGCTCCTGTGGAACATCGGCTACGACTGGGTGCTCCGTGGTGCCAATTTACGGGGGGGTCGACGTAACGTGTTACGCCGACGATACCCTCGTTACGGCCCGCGGTGCCACCTTTCGCGACGCGGCCCTGCTGGCCACTGCCGGCGTGGCCCACGTTGTGGAGAAAATCCGGAAGCTGGGGTTGGAGGTTGCCCTCCATAAGTCTGAGGCTATTTGCTTTCATGGGCCCCGAGGGCACCTGCAGCAAATGCAAGCATAGTGGTGAGCGGAGTCACCATCGGCATCGGGAGGACGATGAAGTACCTGGGACTCGTCCTCGACAGCCGGTGGGACTTCGAAGAACATTTCCGGCGCTTGGCTCCGAAGCTGGTGGGCACGGCATCGGCACTGAGCCGGCTGCTCCCGAACGTGGGCGGGCCAAAGGCGGGCTGCCGCCGACTGTACACAGGTGTTGTGCGGTCGATGGCCCTGTACGGGGCACCCATATGGGTAAATGCCCTTTCCGCCCGGAACAAGACCCACCTGCGGCAACCGCAAAGGGTCATGGCGGTTAGGGTATCGAGGGCGTACCGCACCACCTCGTTCGAGGCGGCCTGCGTACTGGCGGGCACCCCACCGTGGGAGCTGGATGCCGAAGTGCTAGCCGACGTCTACCAGCGGGTAGCCGAGGCGCGCGCCAGAGGGGAACGGCCCTGTCCGGAAGAGATAAGGCGGTGGAGAGACATCTCACGCCAAACTCTCTTCCGGAAATGGCTGGAGGCTCTGGAGCGGCCGAGCGCCGGCCACTGGACCATATCGGGAGTCCGGCCCGTCTTGGAAAGATGGGTCGACAGGACATGGGGTGTTGTCTCCTTCCACCTAGCGCAGGTACTGTCGGGGCATGGCTGCTTCGGCAAGTACCTGTGCAAGATCGCAAGGAGGGAGACAACACCAATGTGCCACCACTGCGGCGGGGCGGAAGACACCGCGCAGCACACGCTGCAGATGTGTCCCGCCTTTGACGGTGTGCGAGAAAGCCTCAAGGCAGTTATAGGTAATGACCTCTCGCTGCCGGCCGTCGTTAAATCCATGACCGACAGCGAGAGGCCTCCTATTGCGAGGAGGTGATGGCGATTAAAGAGGGTGCGGAGCGGGAGCGAGAGGAGGACCCGTCCTCCCAGCCCCTGCGCCGCAGGCGAGTTGGGCGAAGGCGGTTGCATAACAACCGCGCAATTCCGCCCTGATAGGGACTGCGGGTAACGGGCACGGGGAAGCCCGTCCTCCGCCGAAAATGTCCCCGAGCTGGCAGGCGCGCCAAGTGTTCCGGCGCGCCTTCAGCGGTGGTATGGTGGGCTTCAATCCCACCTGAGATGTGTCCATTGCTGGACAACTGTCGTGTTGCCGGGCCATGGATGCGCATAGTTCCCACAGCCCGGCTGCGATACGACGGCGATGAGGAACACCCTGGGGTTTTAGTGGGTACACCGCCCCCTTCTGGGGCGGGATTCCCACATGCCCACCGGTCTCCCCGGGCCGGTGATATCCTTAAAGGATTTCCCCAGGTAAAAAAAAAAAAAAAAAAAAGGTTAGGTTGGGGTGCAATGTCGGATTCCTCCTCGCGTGCTCGGGCGTTACAACTTCCTACTATCGAGGCATTGGCCTCATGGGGTAGGAAAGTGTAGCGTCTGGGCCTGGTGCATCCTGGGCAACGACGGCTAGTAAATTCATTAGTGGATTTGCTAGCCGGCGGCAAAATAATCCGACCGGGGTGGAGGGTGTTGGCTTGGCGGGGGGAGCCCAAAGGCAGAGGGCCACCGGGTGAACCCTGCAGCCAACGGGCCTGCGGCCCACAAGAGGCGGCGTCCGGCCTTCGGGCCGACGCCTTGGACGGAGGTGAGCCTGAGCGAAGTACCTGTCCTTTAGGTCAGAAAAGCGAGGTGAGCCCCATCGGCGGAGGGCGTTTAGCCCAGTGATGCCGGGCGGTGCAGCCCTTTTAAGGGCTGTGGTCGCCGGACGTGACGACTGACTTCTTCGACGTGACTGGGGTGGGGGGGTTTGGTTTGGCGAGGGGAGCCCAAAGGCAGGGCCCACCGGGCAAACCTTGCCAACCGCGGGCCTTCGGGCCCACAAGAAGGCGTCGTCCGAAAAAAAAAAAAAAAAAAAAAGGTTAGGTTAGGTAGGTTAGGTTAGGTTAGGTTAGGTTAGTGTTAGGTTTAGGTTAAGTTAGGTTAGGTTAGGTTAGGTTGGTTGTTCCCCCCCCCCGAGTGTCGCTACCTTGTCGTGGTGGGGGCTTGAGCCCTTGATCTTCGGGTTTGCAGCTCGAAGAAAGGGTGACCAAGAGCGGCACAGCCTCGGCGGAGCCCATTTTGGGCCAGGCGGGCAGGCGCGCCTAGTGTTAAGGGTGCGCCACTTTCTGCTCCCTGTCTCTCCTGTAGCAGGGGACAACGGGGATGCAGGGCGGTGGGTCCGCTCCGGGTACCTCTCTGATTAGCAGAGTAGACTGGGACGCGGACGTGACTTGGAGGAGCGCCGTCCGCAAGGGCGGCCCTACTGCAGGGCTCTTCTTAGAGCTGCTGTGGAAACTCGCAACCCGGCCCGTAGGTGCCGGGAGTGAGGGTCGTCGCCTGCAAAGGGAGGACCGCGAGGAAGGAAAACCTCTATAAAAACCGGGGATAACCGCTCCTTACTGCGGTTCTGGATACGGGTTGCAGCGTATCCAGTACCAGGCGGAGACAAGTAGGTCCTGTGGATCGAACGGTCCGGCCTGGATTAGCGGCTTGCCGGAAGAAACCCCGACAGTGGTGAACGGTTGGCGTAACTGCAACACAGGGGAACTCATCCCTTAAATCAGAGGAGAGCGGCTCCCTCTTTAAAAGGGGCAGGGGCCTTACCCCTCAAAGTAAGGAAATGAGTGACGATAAAAGAGTATTACCCCAGGAGGGTACCCTTCGGGGAGAATCCCTCACCGCTAACATCCCGCG